>NC_092390.1:40248321-40551351 GCF_030028105.1 Mobula birostris
AAATGTTGGGGGTTAAACTTGTGATAGACTGCACACCCCCCCCCCCCCCGGGGGGAGTCTCGTACTCTTGGTCGATTCACGCCACAGAAACCGGCATAAGCACTGGCATGATGGGCCACAAGGCTTGTGACAGACTTTAATCAAGCCATTGCTGCTCTGCTGTCATCCCTGCCAGCATCTCCTTCCAATTTACTTTGGCCATCTCCTCTCTCGTACCACTGTAATTTCCACTGAAATACTGCTATGTCAGACTTTACTTTCTGCCTATCAAATTTCAAGTTGAATTTAATCATATTGTGATCTCTGCCTCCTTAAGCTCCCTGATGACCTGCAGTTTATTACGTAACACCCAGTCCAGTATAGCTGATCCTCTAGTAGGCTGAATGACAAACTGCTCTAAAAAGACATCTCATAGCTATTCAACGAACTCACGTTCTTGAGACCCATTTCCAACCTGATTGTCCCAATCAACCTACATGTTGAAATCACCCATGACTATCATAACATTGACCTGTAATCTGTGGTCCTCATCCCAGCTACTGTTGGGAGGCCTGTATATATCTACCATAAGGGTCCTTTTACCCTTGCAGTTTCTTAACTCAACCCACAAGGATTCAACTTCTTGTGATCCTATGCTACATCTTTCTACTGATTTGATGCCATCTTTTACTGCCACCCCCTCTGCCAATCTTCCTGTTCCTCTGATACAATGTGTAACCTTGGATATTCAGCTCCCAACTACACCATTCTTCAGCCACGATTCAGTAGTGGCCACAACATTGTACCTGACAATCTGTAATAGTGCAACAATAGTGCATCCACCTTATCTCTTATACTCCGTGCATTGAGATACATCAACTTTCAGTACCGCATTTGCTTCCCTTTTTGATTCTGCATCCCTAATGCACAGGTACTCACCCTGCTGGCTGCAAGTTCTGTCCTTTCAACTGTCTGTCCTTCCGGATAGTCTGACTGCAAGCTATCTTTGTTTTTTTTTTACCATCCTATCCTGAGTCCCTTCATTTCGATTCCCAACCCCCTGCCAAATTAGTTTAAACCCTTCCCAGCAGCTCTAACAAATCTGCCCATGAGAATATTGGTTCCCCTCGGGTTCAGGTGCAACCCCTCACTTTTCTACAGGTCATTCCCCCCCTCCCAATGATCGAAGAACCCAAAGCCCTGCCCCTGGCACCAGCTTCTCAGCCACACATTAATCTGCCAAATCATCCTGTTTCTACCCCCACTGGCAGGTGGCACAGGCAGCAATCCAGAAATTATTACCTGAGAGGTCCTGCTTCTCACCTTTCTACCTAGCTCCCTAAATTCTCTTTTCAGGACCTCTTTGCTTTTCTTTCCTATGTCATTGGTACTAATATGTACCAAGACATCTGACTGCTCTACCTCCCTCTCTAAAATGTTTACGCGATCTGAGACATTCTTGACACTGGCACCTGGGAGGCAACATACCAGCCGGGTGTCCTGTTCTTGTCCACAGAATCTCCTGTCTGTTCCTTTGACTATTGAGTCCCCTATCACTACCACTCTCCTCTTCTCCCTTGTTACCTTCTGCACCACGAACCAATGCTCAGTGCCAGTAACCCGGTCTCTGTGGCATTCAGTTGGGAGGTCATCCCCCACAATAGTATCCAAAGTGGTACACTTATGATTGAGGGGAATGGCCACAAGGATGCTTCGCGCTAACTGCCTATTCACATTTCCTTTTCTCTTGATAGTGACCCAGCTACTAGCCTCCTGCAACTTCGGGGTGACTGTTTCCCTGAAACTCTAATCAATTATCTCCTCACTCTCCTGTACAAGCTGGAGGTCATCCAGCTGCTGCTCCAGATCCCTAACACGGTCTTCGAGGAGCTGCAGCCTGATGCACTTCACACAGATGTAGTTCCCTGTGAGACTCAAGGTCTCCCAGTACTCCAGCATCCAGCATGAACACACAAGGGCCATTTACTACACTAGGCACAGCAAGAGAGAAAAAAAGGGAACCTTTTACAGAAACTTAGCCAGAGCTAACTCCTCTTTTGAGCTAAAGCCCCCTTTGAGACAAAGCCTGACACTCCTACTCTCACCACTGGCCTACTTCTAATAATGACCACCCCACTTGTCCCTTCTATACTTTTAAACAAGCATCACCAACCTGCAAGAAACCTCGCTGGTGTGGGCTGCTCCTGCCACTGATTGGTCTGTCGGAATATATGCTTGCATTGGTACACAGAAGAGTTATATATTTCAAAGCTGAAAGTACATTTTTTATTGAAGTATGTATACATTATACAACCTTGAGATTAGATTAGATTAGATTATGAGGACAAGCAGTCCTCTTTTATTGTCATTTAGTAATGCATGCATTAAGAAATGATACAATGTTTCTCCAGAATGATATCACAGAAACACATGACAAACCGACTGAAAAACTGACAAAACCCACATAATTATTACATAGTTACAACAGTGCAAAGCAATACCATAATTTGCTAAGAACAGACCATGGGCACGGTAAAAAGTCTCAAAGTCTCTCGAAGGTCCCATCATCTCACGCAGTCGGTGAACCTCCAGCGCCGCAAACTTGCCGATGCAGCATCCTGGAAGCACCCGACCACAGTCCGACTCCGAGTCCGTCCGAAAACTTCGAGCCTCCGATCAGCTCTCCGACACCGAGCACCGAGCACCATCTCTGCCAAGCGCTTCAGCCCCGACCCCGGCCACAAGCAGTAGGCAAAGCCAAGGATTTGGGGCCTTCCCCTCTGGAGATTTTCAATCGCACAGTAGCAGCGGCAGCGAAGCGGGCATTTCAGAAGTTTCTCCAGGTGTTCCTCCGTGCTTCTCACAGCTGTCTCCATCAAATCAGGATTGTGCACGGCCCCCTAGTTAACACATATGATATTATTCGGAATGACCGTGCGTGCTGCGTCACACCGCCATCTTCTCCTCCCTCGTTTGTTAGGATTTTCCAGAGGTAGTGTTGGTTTATCATTGCCATGCCTGTATTAAGTCGTCCACATGTTCAAAGTATTTGAGAGTGTTGTTATCTGTTAAAAGACCATAAGACATAGAAGCAGAATTAAGCCATTCAGCCCATCGAGTTGGCTCCACTACTCCATCATGCCTGATTTATTATCCCTCTCAGCCCCAGTCTCCTGACATCTCCCCGTAACTCTTGACACCCCTACTTATCAAGAACCTATCAACCTCCGCTTTGAGTATACCCAATGACTTGGGCTCCACAGTAATTTGATACTGTCCTGTAAGCCTTGGTCTTTGAGCCAGGGTATGAGATCTTGAGATTGCATACAGATCATTCTCTTATTGCTTCAGTGAACAAGTCAACAATAAATTGTAGATCAATGCCACAAAGGTTGTCTGCATACTGTAGATCTAACTGAGATCTGGGTGACCTAGGATGAAGAGGTTTGGTGACGAGATGGCACAATTTCTCCTTTGTTCTGTAGAATATCCCATACAGTTGGGAGCTTGTGGGGAGTAGTGAAATTTTGCCACAAGGAAGATAAGAAAGAGGGTCAGAGAATGACACAGCCTTGTTTGACCCTGTTCTCTGTGGGTATTGAGTCTGAGGTGGGCCTGTTGATTGGAGTCATATTTGTTTTAGATTATGAAGACACGTAGTCCCCTTTTATTGTCATTTAGTAAGGCATGCATTAAGAAATGATACATTATTTCCTCCGGTGTGATATCACAAAACACAGGACAAGCCAAGACTGAAAAAACTGACAAAACCACATAATTATATATATAGTTACAAACAGTGTAACAATACCATAACTTGATGAAGAAAGTCCGTGAGCACAGTGAAGTTCAAAGTTTCTCAAACGTCCCACATCTCACGCAGACGGGAGAAGGAAGAAAAACTCTCCCTGCCATGCCGACCACAATCCGACTCTGAGTCATCCGAAAACTTCGAGCTCTGATCAGCTCTCTGACACCGAGTACTGAGTGGCATCTCTGCCGAACGATTCGACCTCCTTCTCGGTTGCCAAAGTCAGGCAAGACCGGGGATTTTGAGGCCTACTCTTCGAAAGATTCCCGACCACACAGTAAAGACAGCAGCTGACGGTCATTTCAGAAATTTCTCCAGATGTTCCTCTGTGCTTTTATGTCCATTCTCCATCAAATCAGAATTGTCCACGGCCCCTATTTAACAGATACGACATCATTTTTCACCGGAGAGCTGCCCACGCGCAGTGCACTGCCATCTTCTCCTCCCGCCAAATTTTGCATGATATCATGAGCAGGCCTACATTTCTAAAGGAATATAATATCACCAATTCTGCACAAACACTTCTCGTGGATTTGAATAAAAAGACCCATGTGATATGAGCTGATCTGAACTCACACTGGTGAGTTACAAAGGTAATGCTGAAGAATTTATACAGCTCTTTTCTCCACTCATTCAACTGGTGGCCAGTGGGTGGAGTCACGTCAATAAAAAGAACAGGATGAGATTTATGCTTGCTGTCTGATAAAACGAATCAGTGCAACACTATAACACATGATTGATTCCTGTGGCATTACCTATAAATAAAAATAGAACTGAATGAGAGATTCGGGCTTTAATTGCAAAACAGAAAGAGGACAATAATGCGGTAATGATGGACATACTGTCCCTTCACCAATATTTTTCCCAAAGTTTCTGCTGGGAGCAGTTTAGCCAGTGTGAATGCATTCAGACTCTTGCTGATCTCTGAAAGTCAAGCTCTGTGATGTACAGAGAATCCATTTTAACCTCCCACTGGGTAGAATGATTGTCATGGCTACGTCACAAGCCGAAACATAATGGCAACAGAAAACTTCACCAAGTATTCATTGAGCATGTTTAACTTGCCTTTCCAAACCAAACTTCGAAACCATTACAGAATGGTAGGGGGATTGAAAGGAAACTAGAGAGAGGTACAGGAACATGAGTAAGCTTTTAACCTATCAATAGTAACTGTGGATGGGCCAAGTCCACCTTAACCTCAATGAAACGGATCCGTGGCCTCTGAGGATGTGTGAGCTTAGGTAGCTAAGTGACTCCAAGCTGGCTAAGTAAGAGAGTAGCCCAGAAGCTATCTAGCTAAGAAAAATGTCAGTCTAAAGAAAGGGTCAGCAGGACAGGTCAAATCACAATTTTAAAGATGGAGGAGTAGCTTGCCAAACAGAGCAGCAGCCTGACATCATCCTTGTCAACACAGTTTTGGAGTTGTTCACATGGAAGATCCAGGAGTGTTGCGGAAAGGGGTGGAGAAGAAACAATATGGCTGGTGGTGTCTCTCGTCTTCATGAAATGAAATCCAAATCAAGAGGGTTAACTTTAAGTTACACCAACTGATAAGTTTTGAAAATAGCTGCTTTCACGTGAGAGGTGGAAAACTAATAGATGCATTTATACAAAAGGAAATTTATTAGAAAACTATGCAGATCTGAGGATGTTGAAATATAGGAAGAAAAAGACTAGGAAGGGGACTAAAGGAGTGGAAACTCAATTGGTATGGGGAAATGGGGGAAAGTGGAGGCAGTATTTTATTCCATTCAGCACAATATTTATATGCGCTGTGAGAATGACTTTCTTAGAAAAACTGTCCACGAGAAGTTAAGAAATGCCTCCTTATGTATTAGGAATTTTGTCAAATCAGGGATTTTCACTTTAAGTCCACTTGTGTATAATACTCCACCAACACATGGGTCAACTGGACTTGTGAAATGAAGCAGAACAAGACGTTGACTGCTACTTCTATAAATTTCACCAGCACGTACGTTGCCTGCAGCAGGTCCTGAACTCAAAGGAGAGGAAAATCTAGGTCTAGGAAGAAACAAGAAAATCTGTAATCTCAAGGCACAGTTAAATAGTGAGTTTATGGACTGAGGAAGGAGAGCTGTTCCACAACTGAAACTAAAGTAATCATAATGTGTTCTACATGGGGAAAAGTTTTGAAGGGTTAATTTTGATTTTATATCATAATGCAAAACTGGAGGTAGTGAAATTCTCCTGAGACCTATATTCTTTAAAGACAATGGGAAAGATGTAAAATGGTCTTGATGATTTGTTATCTTGCATTTTATGCTTTTGCACAAACAAAATAATCCCCGATGTAAGACAGAATATAAAGTTTTAATGATTCTGCTTCAGTTTCTTGTGTTTATTGCATTACAAATATTATATTAAAGGTATACATTGAAATAACTCCAAAATCAACAGAGCTGCTGAAAGGGCAGCAGGTTTTTGATTAGTTCTGGTGAATTTTTTTTTAACCTTGCAATGAAATTTTAATTTGTCTTTACTGGTCAAAACTTATATACTCTAAAAACAAAACTTATTTCTCACAGACCCATTGGACATATTGGAATAACATGAGATACAAAACCTAATTTTACACTGAATTGAAGTGGATAGCATACCCTGGTATCAAATTTCCTTATCTCAAAATTAGGCTCTAGCCCTCCCAAGTGTAGACAAATTCTAAATAGAAAAGACATTTTATGCCAAATTATAAAGCTTTGTTTGCCCCACTTACATCAGGTCAAGAAATATCTTAATTCAAGGAAGACCAAACAGACAAAATCATTCTTATGAGCCAATGTGATACATTTATCAAACCATGTAAATAACTATACTGGGTGGCTGTAGTTGCTGTTACAGTCTCCAGGAGATTTTCATAAAGTTCGGCTCAACTATTCAACAAGCAGAAGAGAAAGGTAAATCTGTTTACATCTCTTTTTCACTTATAATGGAACAATTGCTTGATTCCTATTACAATTCCTCGATTACAGTCCCAATCAATGGTGAACCTACCTTCAGATCACCATATTCTGAGAATAAACATTAGCATTTTTCTTTGCATTCATATGTATTTTAAGGAAAAAGAAAGAAGGAACTAAGGGTGTAAGTAAATCAAATTAGTAAAGTGAGATATTTTCCCATTTGTGGATATTGGTGCATAATGTTTGCATGATTCAAAATAAAATAATAGTGTGTGTTATGATATATCTAATATTTTGTAAAGAGAACTTAATGCACATATATAACTATTTGAAAGGAGAAAGGAGAGAAAAATTAGATGAAGGTACATAGCTAATAGTGCAAGCATAGATACTTAACTTGGGACAGTGGAGTAAAATGGACAATATTGAGTTTGTTTCTATTATAAACCTCATTTAATGTTCTTTTCCTCCGGGATCTGTACACCTCCTGCATAATGCTTGGTGGGTCTACACATTGCAATGGAAATCCTCAACGCTGACCAACAAACTAATGCATGTGCTTTATCTATAAATATAATGCATTACTTCTCATTGCTAAGAATTGTGCTCCCCTTCCCACACAAATCATGAGAAGTGTCAGTTGAAACAGTTAACATTTGGACATAGCGAAGTCCCAAGCAGGAGTAATGTAAACTAGAGCATTTTCTAAAGTATGCATAATCCAGATTTAACTCATGTACACACAAATGGTGAAAGCACCGAAAAATCCTTTCTTCAGCCTCTAGGGGCAATGACTGGATCCTTTACTCTGATCATATTTAAGATTTGTTTCGCCTAGCTGAACTGTGAACATAATCAGCCAAATATTTCAGCCTCCAAGTGATGCATTGTTCTCAGGTGCAAGCAGTCATCACAGTAATAACCTCAAAGTGCCAATACTTTGCTCTCTAACGAAAACTGTACACCAGCTTCATGAAAATATCTATATATTCTTGTGAAGAAATTAAAATCACGCAAAAAGTGATGCAAATAATATTTTGTTCAGTTAGTAAAAGTAGCTGAGCTACCAAAGTATATTTGCAATATCTTTTATAATTAAGGACATTTTTCATCATAAATACAATTACTAATACAACCATTACTATTATTACCTTCTATTTGTTGATTTTTTCCCAAAAAAAATGTTACTGGTGAGTTCACCTTGGAACCCCATCAGGAGAAGTTATTCTTGTTGAACTTCTTTTAAAATAAGTCAAAAAATCAGGGTGACACAGCAATTTTGTCATCTCAGTTGTCTACACTAATAAACTCCTTCCTGTTGTCTGAGTCGTGGACATTGATTGGTCAATTCCCTTGCTGATCTATCAAAAATAGATTGAGATCAATTAACTGAAACAATGCTAAGTCAATAATATTTCTCTGTTAGCTATCCTTATTGTGTTAATACTGGCCTTTTGTCTTTAAAGAAGTGTGAGTGGGGACTGTTTGTCATATTTGACAAGTATTTTGATAGGATTGCTTATATCAAGCCATTATTTTTCAACCTCTTTTCTTTCTGATGGTGTAATATTTCCACTTAATCTCCAGCTCATAGCTTGGTCTCCCAGAGCCGTGTACTAATATGTTTAGAGAAAGAAGGATTATTATTCCTGTGCACCTGTCAATTACATCTGCATCATGCTGACCTCAGAATGACACTCCTTCCAGTGCTATCTTCTCCACTCGTTTCCATTTGGTGCCTGTTGTGGTAGTGCACTTGATCTATGATTGTATCTCGAGAGTCTATTACGGGTTGTTGTGTTTTACACTGTTCCGTCATGTTTATAGTAAGCTAAAGGCCACCAGATAACCCTCGCTGTGAAGACCTGGTCAGTCATGCAACACTTTACTAGGATAATGAACAGTGAGCAGAACCTTGTCCTTCTAAACAATTGGAATAATCAGCATCCAGTCCAGTGGTACACTAGACTCCTGAAATTAACTGCAGCTTATATTTGTCAGTGACTAGTGTCTCCAAAGTTCATAATTCCCTGAATGGGGTGGGTTCATACTGGTCACAAACTGTTGCTGGAACTAACTCTCTGGTTCCCTACACTGCGACATTTCTTGCTGTGCAGAGACTACTCTCTCCATGGCATTATGGGGCTGTAAGAAATGAGCCATCAGGGGCTGAGCAAGTGTCCTGATGGCTGTGGATCAAAAGGTGTGACCCGTGGACCGATGCTGCTGGGACACAAGCCAGGGCCTTATCAACCCGGGTTGGGTCACCTGGGCAAGAGTGCCTGATGTTGAAACACCCGATGTCCCCAGGTTACATCACTGATGATGTGTCCCAGCACAACCTAAGATGAATCTCAGCATTATAATAAGTATAGTATAGTGGAGTGTATTATATTTGCTGGTCCATCATCATTTCAAAAACTTGGAGTTGTTGGGACAGGTACTTTCTGTGTGTTTGACTGTCTATCAGGTTATTTTGAATATTCGAATGATTTGAACAAAGTGCATGGCATCTTGCTGACATAATGCTAATTCCAGATTGCTTCTAATGTTCTATGAACTGGGTTTGAGAGCTTTCACAGTCCAATCTAATATGGATTGGTAAGGTTTGCAGACATACAGCTGGGCTGAGTCCACAGTCTGCTAATTAGCAGGCTAGTATCATTGGTAATTTTAAGGAAACTGTTAGTTTCAGGAAAAATAGACATATTATCAATAGAATGGGGTGTCACTAAACTTTTTGCGCTTAGAATTCCTGCCTCTTGACTATCAAAAAATGGGAAAAAATATATAATTTTACAATCAGAAAAAGTAACTCATGTTGCAGTTTATATTTTAAGTTTTAGCAAATTAAAGACCAAGAAACAAAGAAACTGAGGAATGCTACCATTGACGTAGATACTGTATGTGTGGCACAGGAACAACCTGTGGAAGTCCAGCTACCAGAGTTGCACAGCTCCATCTCATGTTTCAAAGTACTTTACATGAGTTAATTATTTTGACATCCAAGTACTATTGTTCTTTCGGGAGAAACCATAATATTTTAAGGTCAGCTTAAAGAGATAGAGGACAAATGAACAGTGCGAGCACAACAATTTGAGTCTCAACGTGGGCAAGATCTAAAAAACTGATTCCGGACTTTAGGAAGACATAGGCTGGCCACTCTTCAGTGAGCATACACTGCTCCTCCATGGAGAGAGTTAGGAGCATCAAGTTTCTATAAGTGCACATGACAGATGATCTCACCTGGTCTCTCAACATCACCTCTTTGGTCAAGAAAGCACAGCAGTATCTTCATTTCCTGAGGAGATTGAGCTGCCCTTCCACCCCACCCATTTTAAGCAATCTTTTACAGGAGCACAAGGGAGAGTATTCTGATCAGTTGCTTTACCATCTGATACAGGAATTGCAAGGCATTTGACCGCAAGTCCCTACAAAGTATTGTGAGGATGGCTGAGAGGATCAGTGGTGTAGCTCTTCCACCAACCCATATTTATCAGGAATGCTGCCACATGGAGAGCCTTTAGCATTGTCAATGATCCCTCCCATCTGGCCAACAGTCTCTTTGACCGCCCCCCCCCCCAACTATCAGGAAGGAGGTTATTATTATTAGGATGGGAAACAGCTTCTTCCCCCAGGCCGTAAGACTACTGAACTCCCTGCCACAGCTCAGGTCTCATCATATATGAAGTTGCCAGTGGCGTTATACAGTTTACTTTTTAACGTAAAATATATGGATCTTATTATTTGTTAATTTATTTGTGGTAGTATTACTTTGTGTGTTAAGTGTGTGAGTTATGTGTACTGTGTTGAGCACCTTGGTCCAGAGAAACATGGCTTCATTTGGTGGTCTACGTGTGGACAGTTGAATAAAGAATAAACTGAACATGGATTTGAACTTAATCCACTTGCGTTGGGAGAAATGTTAGCCAGGGATACAAAAGAACTCAATGCAATCCCTTAAAAGAGCTCAATATCTTTATGAACAGAGAGTGAGAAGCCTTACTTTGATGCCAATATCGCCAACAATGCAACATCCTATCAATACTGCACTGAAATGGACTTTGAATAATTAACCTTCCAATGAGGATGTTATGAAGATCATCAAAGTTCTAACTGATTTGTATGTATTACAACAATTTTCTCTTTTCTGAGTTGTGCTCGCTTTTGATGCACCCCAGGGTTAAATGCTCCTTCCCATAGTTGAGGAAGTGCATATTTGCAGTTGAGTGGATATTAACCAATAGAAGGAAATGAAAGGCTGGAATACTGCCTCTGTCTGTGACTAACCTGATGCATGTCGTTGCTAAGCTTACTGTCGACGACTTGCTTTCAGAGACTCCTGAAGAAGTTGGCACAACATTGTGGGCTGAAGAGCCTGTGCCTGTGCTTTATTGTCCTACAAGCCCTGGTTTTGGGAAGGGTGAGCAGGGAAAGACAATGACAGGAAGTGAGTTGGTTCATTTTAGGTTGACTGAACTCATGTTTCCCCAAACAAGCTTTTAAGAGCGATTCTTCTATTCTGTTGGCAACTACTACTTACTGAGGAGTCATCCCAAGTGATCCTAAGATGGTCATTGTTTGTTGTTAAAAAGAAAATTACAAGTGAACAAACAGATTCTAAAAGAGGTCCATGTGCTTCTGTGTTGTGCACAATTTATCTATTGCAACAAGTATCAACAAAACCAAGTTTTAAAGGAATCTGCTTCATTGAACAGTCAATAGATAAATATGGGCACAATCTCTGGCATCTGCTTAGATTGTCATGGAAACATTGGAATAAGATTCACTGGCTGAGATAAGGGATAAAAACATGCATTTGATTGCCAATAAGCACTATCACTTGTGCTTCATGCCATTCTCCAATGAAGTGTAATCATAAAATATTACTTTACAGCATATGGGAAATAGAAGCAGGCTATGCCAGGCAATGAGATTATTGTGGATCCTGAACCTTGTCCACATTCTCTTGCATTGTTCTGTCAATCTCCACTCTGAATAAGCTCAGCAGTCAAGTAACCACAGACATCTGGACAAAAAAAATGTTGGTACAAACATCCTGCAGGATTCCTTGAAGTACTCTATTCTGTATGTAAATTGTGACCACTTATTTACAAAAATCTATCATGAAAGGATTTAATACACAAATCCCATAGGAGAGTTTGGTCACTGAGTTCTGAGAAGCGGTCATAAAGCTAATTATAGCTATTTTAATCTGCAATCAGATTAAAAGTGAATATGATCCAAGTTTTAAATTTAATGGAAGATATAAATAATGTAGATGTAATAATTGTGCATAACTAAGGAACAATGGTGCTGTCATCCCACAGCTCTAGAAGCCGAAGTTTAGTTCTGACTCCAGTCCTTTCTGTATGGAGTTTGCAGATTCTCCCTTTGACCAGGTGAATTGATGTTGGGTGATCTGCTTTTCTCCCAAATCCCGGTGATACACTAGGTGTAAAGATAATTGGTAAGTTACCTGTGATATAGGTGCCTGGTGAGTGATTCAGGTTGAGGATGATACTGTTAACAGGCATGTCTGAAAGAAAAGGTTTATTTATTTATTTATTTAGAGATCAGCACAAGGCAGGCCCTTTCAGCCCAGCAACCCACCTATAGCTAGTCAGGGGACAATTTACAATGACCAATTAACCTACCAACAGGTGCATCTTTGGACTGTGGGAGGAAACCAGAGCACCCAGAGGAAACCTATGCGGCCACAGCGAGAATGTACAAACTTCTTATAGGCAATGATGGGAATTGAACCCAGATTGCTGGTACTGTAAAGTATTGTGCCAACCACTATGCTACCGTGACACCCTAATGTTTGTAGCACTTCACTTTATCCCTATAGGATCCTACCACCTGATGGAGAACTTTGACAGCATGTGTTGGTCACAGCGTTTTCTCACAAACCTCCTGATTCCAGCCTTTCCAACTTCACACTCCCTATGCTCTCTCCCACTTCTCTGTGATATCTCTGATGTCTTTCTCTGTGGTGTGTCTCCTCTCATCCTGGGAAACCTGTACAAAAAAACTGTGAAGGTACAAGGTCAACCCTGCCTGAAGGTTAGCCTGGAGCATCAAAATCCCAAAATATTCCCAGGATTTCCTGTGTGTTGCAGAGCTGACATCAGAGCGATTCTTATCTTAGGCTGAACTTAATTTACCATAGCAACACCCTGCGGGTGATCCTCATCACCAAAAGCATTCAGCATGCAAAGGAAATTTGAGATGTTTTTAATGAAAATATCAAAATTCCCTGTAGTTGCTATTTCTCCTTGCAAAGTAAATCCATAATTTGAAGAAAAATTTGCCAGACCTTCCTTAATTGAGAAGTAAGTTCATCGCACTTAGAATTGAATTGTGGAAGACACTGCTAATTAGTGTAGTGAATTTTGACTCTTCAAAATGGGAAGTTGGATAAATTCCTGATTTAGCACAAAAATTAAGCAGAGGGCTAGTGTACTAAAAGTCAGGGAGGGAACACAGGAGGCTTATTTTGATGTTGAGAACCCTCCAAGAGCAGATTTCTTCCAGATTTGGTTGAATGTTTGTGTCTAAATAAATTAAGATGTTATATAACTATTAATTGCATGGATATTTAGTATCACATCACAGTTTTATACTGAGAAATGGAAGACAGTGGTCCAGAGGCCTCGGGTGAGACAAATGGAGTGGTAATTGGTGGAATAGTGGGAATGGGGGAAGGCAGTGGTCAGGCCAGCCTCAGAGGGGAGGTTGGAAAAGTCAAGATGGAAGGGATGGATGGAAATGGGTTTGTCAGGAAGACTGGAAGTGTGAATCAGGGTGTTCTAGTTGAAAACAGAACTTTATGGAAGGAGTATCGAAAGGGTCGATAGGGAATCGGCAGGGGGCAAATCCAAAAAGGCTGGAGGATACATTAGGAGAGTTGAGGAGGTTGTCAAATTGCAAAATCCATGTAAAGCAAGTAAGCTGGATTCAAAGTGTATATGGAAAACAACACCCCCAGGATCTAGTATCACTCTGCTCTTTTAATATCAGTTAATTCCAAGACTCAAAGGCCTAGTTTAATAGGTCAATGATCAATACCCTCTCTAGAAGCTGATTAATTGCCTGCCTTGAAGCACACCTCTGTTAAAACTGAAATTTGGGGCATTCCAGCTAGATTTTTTAGATTTTCTCAACCCATCCTTTGTATCGGTAAATACTGCACAGGATGGAGGAATTGTATATTTGATCTTGAACAACTTAAATGAGGAAGCGAGCTGAATACATATTAATGTGTTTTTTCCCCTCTCAAGGAGTTTCTAGACTTGGCTTCTCATTTTTTTCCTATTTCTGATAACTGCTGGCATATGCATCAGCATGTATCCACCTGGCATTCTTGCAAATCTGTTGAGAGCCTTTAATTATGTACTGCTTTTATACATCCTGACTGAATGGAAACTGTTACTAACGCTGAACGCTGAAAATACAAGGTGGAAGATATCATAGCCAGATGCATCCACAGCAGCATTCCTCACTTCCACAGGTTTGAAGCTTAATCCCCAATCTTCACATGAAAATAAACATAAGGATGATAAAAATGTATTTTTAGCTGCTGTTAATTGTCACGAAGAGCATTCACTGGAACTGCTGTGAAAATAGACTTTCCATGTTGTGCTTTAATCCATCTGTCAGTAGAGAAATGTGAAAGTGTTTAAATATCCTTTGTGAAATGTTGAAATTTTGTATCTTGTAATATTGCATATTCATAACATATACAGTATTGTGCAAAATTCTCAGGCACATATATATAGCTAGAGTGCCAAAGACTTTTACACAGTACTGTACTTGTCAATGTGGAGCAGACAGTGAGTTTGTAAATCAGGTTGGGAATGGCGAGTGTAGAGTGCCGCAGAATGGATGTGGATCAGATGATAGAGAAGGAGAAGGAGTGTTGGCGAGGGAGGTGGAGGTTGGTGCAGACACCCAGCCCTGAGAAAACACCAGGCAAGGTAATTTGATTCCAAGCAATTGGTTATTAATCATTAAGAAATGTCTTTCTAGTGCTTCCCACTCCCCTCCATCTCCCTTTCCTTTTTCCCAACCATGATTCCCTTCTCCCTGCCCCTTTCCCACTCGCAGTCCACAACAGAGACCCATAATCAGAATCAGGTTTATCATCACTCACATATGTCATTTTTTTTACAGCAGCAGTACAATGCAATACATAAAATTACTATCGTACTATGCAAAGGTCTTGGACACCCTAGCTATATATACTGTATGTGCCTAAGACTTTTGCAGAGTACTGTATATGTACCAGTATTTATTATTGTTAAAATTAGATTACAGTCAAGCAATGTTTAAACATCTAGTATTTTCACATATCTTTTAAAACAAAGTTAATTTGCATTAGATCACAATGTCATTAGCCCCAACTAGCATCTCATCTCAAGCATTAGTCACTAGTTTCATTTGGCCTTAACTTCAAAAGCCAATTAAAATGCTCACCAATGCAGATTTGGTGTTTCTTTCTAAGTCTTCTATATTTTTAAGTGCTTCGTATTCTCACAAGAAATATAGTTTAACTGTAATCTTTATGCTGAATTTATTTGATCAATTTATTATCAGGTTTATTATCACTGATGTATTTTGTGAAATTTCTTCCACAGCAGTAGAGTGCAATACATTAAAAATTGCTATAAGTTACAATAAGAAATATTTTAAAAACCTGTGGTGTTACAAAAGAGAGCAGAACTGAAGTCGTGTTCATGGGTTCATGTTCTGTTCAGAAATCTGATGGGGGAGAGGAAGGAACTTTTCCTAAAATTGTGAGTATGTGTCTGCAGGCTCCTGTTCCTCCTCCCTGATGGTAGTAATAGGAAGAGGGCATATCCTGGATGAGACGGTCTGTAATGACGGATATTGCCTTCGTGAGGCGTTGCCACTTGAAGATGTCCTTGATGGTGTCCTCAAGGGTTACATTGTTGTAAGTGGTAAAGAGTTGTACGTACAGATCCAGTAGTTCCTTAAGGTTGTCACAGCCCGAGAGGTAGTAGGGATAAGCTTCAACGACCTATCAAATGCCGAAACCAATGGACTCTGACAACGAAGTCCACATGTGGCTTAACTACTAAGCCTGGTGGAATCATTTCTATTGACAGGGAAAGGGACAAAGGCAGGTTTCTGGCACCCTAAAACAAGCAAGATGGGGCTCATCAGCTGCAGATGGCATGTCTTCTAGGAGAAAGAAAACTCTGTTCTCAAACTCCTGCTGCTTTGTGGCTATACCCACTCATGGGGAACGCTTCAGGAGTAAACCCCAAGGAAAAGTCCAGAACTGGAGCCCCTAAGGCAGTCCAAACTGTACCGGTCTCTGCCATTCCTTTAGATTTATCAGCTGCCTGGAGAGGAGGAGCTATTACTTGAGCAACAGCTTGCTCTGCACATCGTACTGCCCTGGCTTGTGTACCAGCTTGCATATCACGTAGATAGACATCCACGGCCGGCAATATTCGCGGTTGATCCTGACCAACAGAGGACCTCAGAAGAAAAGATCCAGTTGGCACCTGGTATCTCAACATGAAAGATAATATTTAAATACATTTTATTCAATAAATAGTTTCACAAATTTGCAAGTTTTTATATTACAGAAACATTTCTTCATAAACTGGATACAATGGCAGTCAAAATAATTCCAGATTGAGTCATTGGTGAAGGAGATGAGTGCAATGTTGGCATTCATTTCTGGAGGTATTGAATATAAGAGCAGGAATGTGATGTTGAGGATCTATAAGGCACTCGTGAGACCATACTTGGAGTATTGTGTGTAGTTTTGGACTCCTTATTTTAGGAGGGATATACTAACATTGGAAAGGGTTCAGTGAAGATTCTCAAGAATGATTCCATGAAAAAAGGGTTACTGTATGAGGAACATCTGGCAGCTCTTGGGCTGTATTCCCTGGAGTTCAAGAGAATGAGGGAAATTTCATAGAAACATTCTGAATATTAAAAGGCCTGAACAGATTAGATATGGCAAAGTTATTTCCCATGGTAAGGGGGTCTCGGACTAGAGGGCATGACTTCAGGATTGAAGGACGTCCATTTAGAACAGAGATGCGGAGAAATTACTTTAGTCAGAGGGTGGTAAACCTGTAGAAATCGTTGCCATGAGTGGCTGTGGAGGCCAAGTCATTGGGTATATTTAAGGCAGAGATAGAAAGGTTCTCAATTAGCCAGGGCATCAAAGGGTATGAGCAGAAGGCAGGGGAGTGGGGATGACGGGAAGAATTGGATCAGCCCATGACTGAGTGGTGCAGACTCAATGGGCTGAATGGCCTACTTCTGCTCCTATATCTTATGGTCTTATGGTCAGTTCTATACCACATTAATAGGCTTTAAGAGTTAAAACATAACCTCATTTTGTTCACTGTAATGAATCAGATCAAACAGATTACCACTATTTTCAATACTGGAAAACAAATCGTAAATCCCATTATATGTAGACGTTGAAGCAATTTGTGTTCTCCCAACCCTTCCATCCCTGCATCCATGCATCCATCATAATCTCTTTTGCCAAGCTTTTTAGTCAAAAGTAGAAATATCTTAGTTTGCAAGGCATCTCTACGGAGGCCAGTCAGTTCGAGATACAGTATGAAGTCTTTTCACTTCCACCTGCTTGATATAGGAAGAGAGACTATTTCTTAAAAAGTTTTCTATGCATGAATTCTTAACCAGGAAGCAATTAATGTTACCGACTGAAGATTAAACTCTATTTGTGCATCCTGTTTCTGAATATAATCCAGCAAACACGCAGTGCTGAGATTCAGAATGCCCTTGATGAGGTTATGGCACAAAGGAATTAGCACAAAGAATCTAGATTAGTTTCTTGCATACTTTAGGATTAATTCTCTGCTGATAAAGAGAAGAAATTTTATGATGAGTTTTAACTTATAGTATCTTAAATAATATTGCAGATTTCATAAATTTCTTTTTGTGACTGACAGAAACATAAATCATAAAATCCACCTCTGTGGCTTGAATTGTGTGGAGATTCAGGCCTTTAACATGTCAAGAACCCATGTCAGTTTAAATCTATTTGAGTTGAGAAGTAAATTCTTCCAGCTGCCAATGAATTTCCACAGGTCTCAATGTAATCACTAGTGGGCGTTAGCCCAAAATTTAAAGGTGACATTAACATATAAAATTTGCAGCTCAGTCAAGAAGACTAAAACAGGAACAATAGAAGACTTCAAAGTGCAGAGACCGAGCTCGCAGAAATAGCCCCTTGTACAGCTTAGGTGCCAAATTTAGAAAGCAAGTGGAGCCTACTGGCATCTTGTGTGGAGATTGACATCACTTGGGTTAATAGTCAATAAAAAAGTTAGGTTTATGCAGAGCGCCCATTGTTGGAATGGATCAGAATTACTGTGTGGAACTGAGGCTTTGGCAAGAAGGCTAGGCTGAGGTTTCTGCCAGGTTTTCTTTTGTTGTCCATTACTGCCTAGCTAGAAGAGTGAGAATAGATCCCAGGTCAGTGGTATGCTCCTCCTGCAAGAGAAGGATGCAAGGTAACTTGATAGAAATGTATAAGATGTATAAATGTATAAGATAATGATAGCCAGAGACAACTTTCCAGGGTGGAAATGGCTGAGACAAAAGGGTATAATTTTAAAGTGATTGGAGGACAGTACTGTGGAATGTCAGTAGAAAGTTCTTTCTCAGAGAGTGATGGACGTGTGGAATGCCCAGCCAGGAATAGTGGTAGAGGTGAATACATTAGTGACATTTAAGAAACTCTTTGATAAGCACATGGATGATAGAGAAATAGAGGCTTATATAGGAAGGAAAAGTAAAATTGATCTTAGAGTTGGTTAAAAGGCCAGTACAAAATTATGGATCAAAGGGCCCATATTGTGCTCTAATGTTCTATGTGGGAGATCTGACTGCTACATCTATGAGAGGTACAGCTGTTTGTAGCTTCTTACAGACCGTGTTAAGGAACTGTAGCTGAAGCTGGAGTGGGAGCTAGATGACCTTTGGCTCATTCAGAAGAATGAGGAGGTGACAGGTAAGAGGTACAGCGAACTTGTTGCACCTAAGTTACGGGAAGCATGTAGCTAGGTGACAGTCAGGAGAGGGAAAGGGAAGAGGCAGGTAGTGTGGAGTACCCCTGTAGCCATTCCAATCATTAACAAGTATAACGCTTTGGATACTACTGAGGAGGAGGAGGATCTACCAGAGGACAACTGGAGCAACCAGGTCTCTGGCACTGAGTCTGGCTCCGTGGCTCAGAAGGGAGGGGAGGAGAAGAACGGTGTTGATAGGGGCAACACACACAAAGTGCTGGAGGAACTCAACCGGCCAGGCAGCATCTATGGAAAAGGGTACAGTCAACATTTTGGGCCGAGACTCTCCATCAGGACTTCATCATGCCAGATGGTAAGTGTTGATAGGGGATTCAATAGTTAAGAAAACAGACAGGAGATTTTGTGGAAATCCCAGATGCTATGTTGCTTTCCAGTGTCCGAGATGTCTCAGATCAGGTCCACAGAATTCTAAAGGGGGAGAGTGAACAGCCAGAATTAATATACAAATTCGTCCCAACAACATGGATGGGAAAAGGGAAGAGGTCCTAAAGGGAGAATATAGGGAGCTAGGTAGGAAGCTGAAAAGCAGGGCCTCAAAGGTGGTAGTTTCTGGAGTGCTGCCTATGTGATGCACTAGTGAAGGTAAGAATAGAATGAATTTAGATTTGTGAATCACTGGATACTCTTCTGGGAAAGGTATGACCTGTACAAAAGGCTTGGTTACACTTGAACTCAGAGTACTCGTATCCTTGTCGGCAGGTTTGCTTGATCTATTGGGAAGAGAAATGAGGGAAAAGATTGCTGCGCCTTGGACAGTGATCTTTACCTCCTCAATGGCTACTGGAGAAGTGGCGGATGGAGTTCAATCTAGAAAAGTGTGAAATGATTCACTTTGGAAGGTTGAAAACTAGAAGGCAGAATATAGGGTTAATGGCAGGATTCTTAACCATCTAGCAGTACAGAAGCATCTTGGAGTTCATGTGCAAAGACCCCTCAAAGTTGCAGTGCAAGTTGATAGTATATTTAAGGTGTATGGTGTGTTGATCTTCATTACTCATGGGGTTGAATTCAAAGCTACTAGGCAGTGTTGCTGCACTATAAAATTCTGGTTATCCCACACTTGGAGTATTGTGTTCAGTTCAGTTCACTCATTATAGGTAGAATGTAGAAGTTTTAGAGAGGGTACAAGGAGATTTACCAGGATGCTACTTGGATTAGAGTGCACATTTTATGAAGATAGTCTGAGAGAACTATGGCTTTTATCTTTGGAGTAAAAGAGGACGAGATGCAATTTGCCAAGTTGTACTAGATGATAAGAGGTATAGATAGAGTCAATAGTTAGAGACTATTTCCCAGGGAGGGAATACACGGGCTAATACAAAGGGACATGTTTTGGAGGGGAGTATAGCGGGAATATCAGAGGTAATTTTTTGTTTACAGTGGTAGGTGTTATGAATGCACTGCCAAGGGTGATGATAGAGGCAGATACATTAGAAACTCTTTCATCACATAGATGAAAGAAAATTGGAGGGCTATGTGGGAGGGAAGGGTTAAATTGATCTTGGAGCAGGTTAAAGGGTCAGCGCAACATTGTGGGCAGAAGGGCCTGTATTGTGCTGTACTGTTCTATTTTCTGAATTTTATGTTCACAATCTGAGGTTGCTATCTTTGAGGAGGCACAGTTAAAGATGTTTCCATTGCAACTGACTCTGCTCATTGTTGACTTAGTGGTAAAATGTTTCTCTGAGTACTGAAGTTTTTTTGTCTAACTACACAGAAAATGTCTCGCCCCATCCGTGTGTATTCATTCACTACATGTCATTTTGAAACAGAAAAGGCATTTTGTGTATTGTCCTTCAGACTGTTTCTTTACAAGTATAATACTTCAAATAGTTAAGACAATTGAAAGACAAAGCTATATATTTAATTTATTCAAATTCCTGATTTAACACCTGCTTCTCACATATTTTTATCTTCAATACAATTAAATGGACTCCTAGATCATAATCAATAGTTTCACTGAAGAATTATGTAGAATTTTTCTGAATTCAAAAATTATTTTCAGGAAGGTGGTATCATTGGCAACCCTAGCATCCCTCTCTCATCTCTATTTGCATTGAAGAAGGTGATAGTAGGCTTTACAATCGAACCTCTACAGTTTGTGTAGTTCATGCTGTTCTCAAGAACAGTTACACAGTGGCATCGGTTTTCAGATTCCAGGATCTTGACCCAGGGTCAATGAAAGTCCCAGTGAATGTTAGAAGGAAACATTCTTTACATACAACTGCAGTCCTTGTTTTTCTGGCTGGTGGAAGTTGGAGATATGGGAGCTCCTGAGAGGAAAATGCCAGGAGTGAATAAATACAGAGAGACACTCATGAGCCAGTTGTATTATTCCCTGAGCGCTGTTGTACTCAACTGAGAAACCAGAACCTTCCTTGGGGGAAACTCAGTGAGCATAAGGCTGGTAAACTGTGACTTCACAAACTCACCAGCTTCACAGTGCACACAGAATAATTGATATGATTTCTGGCACTGCTGATTCTGACAGAGAATGTGTGGGAGCATCATTAGCAGCCTAAAATGAATGTATAATGATCCAGCAAACAGAACTCCAGAATGAATGCAGTTCACCGCTAATGCAAAAAGCTCTGTCATTTGGAATAGTTTTACGAGGTCGTGAGCTAGTTGCCCTGTAGGAAGACCTCATTGATCAGGACTGCTTTCCATTTATTTGTAATGCTGATTGGTTTCAGTTTACCCTTCTTGCTAGGCTACAACAAGGTTTGGTAGGGAAATCAAAAAACACTGATATACGTTGCCCAAATCTGTAGTCGTGCTATTAAAAGCAATGAGTTGGCTTTAAATTGTATTTTTATTATTAAAAAATATCGTGTTTCTATATACAGCATAATGAAGCAAAAACAAGTCATAATGGAGTAGAGAAGTTTTTTCCCCCCCCCTAGAGAAGTTGGTTTAAGAATACTTTTGGAGAAGCAGAGTATATTAGGGAGCGGATTCCAGGGAATAAGGATGAGAGAAAGGGGATGGGGATGTGGAGTATTTTTTCATTTTGATGTGGTTGGATGAGATAAGGTCATGGACATTTATGTGCCCAAGGTGTTTACACACACACACACACACAATGCTGGAGGAACTCAGCAGGTCAAGCAGCTTCTATGGGATTGAATAAACAGTTGACGTTTCAAGCTGTCACCCTTCATCAGGACTGGAAAGGGGAAGAAGCCAGAATATGAAGGTGAGGTGAGGAAGGAATACAGGCTAGAAGGTGAAACAGGCATAACAAGGTATAACTTTGGGAATGGATCTAAGTACCCAAGGACCCTATATGTGTACATTAGTTGCTCGAAGTTTTTTCAAGGCCCCTTACGTATACAATGCACAGGGCAGAAGACTGGCCTACTGAGGCCTCTGGAGAACAACTGCCAACTTCAGATTTAATCCATTTCTCCCACCCCAATGGCTCATTTCAGAATTATGATGAAAGTGGCAGTTTGTAAGTTTAAGCAGGATAAAGGTGAACTGCTCAATTTCAAACAAGGTTAAGCCTCCAGTTTAAATATACAGTACCTTCTGCTTTTACTTCCTCCTGCTAATACCAGTGTTCCACAAGATATAGCTGAATTTTCATCTAAGCCCAGTCTAGTGCCTTATCAAGTATCAGCCCTGTATACACTCAGTGGCCACTTTATTAGGTACAGGAGTGGAACCTGGTGTGGCATTCTGATATAGCCCTTCCACCTTGTGGTTCAACATGTTGTGCATTCAGAGATGCTCTTCTGCACACCACTGTTGTAATATGTGGTTATTTGAGTTACTGTTGCTTTTTTGTCAACTTGAACCAATCTGGCCATGCTCCTCCTACCTCTCTCATTAAGAAGGTGTTTTTGCCCACATAACTGCTGTTCACTGGAGTTTTGGGGGTTTTCTTGCACCATTCTCTAGAGACTGTTCTGCATGAAAATCCCAGGAGATAAACAGTTTCTAAGATAATTAAACCACCCCATCTGTCACCAACAATCATTCCACAGTCAAAGTCACTTTGATCACTTTTCTTCCCCATTCTGATGTTTGGTCTGAACAGCAACTGAACCTCTTAACCATGTCTGCCTGCCTTTTTGCATTGAGTTGCTGCCATGTGATTAGCTGATTAGATATTTGCCTTAACAAGCAGGTGTACAGGTGTACCTAATAACGTGGCTACTGACTATACATTTGGTCAGTGTTTTGGAGAGCAATTTGATATCATGTTGCCAAGACCTAAAAAGCCTAATCTGGTTAGGTGGTAACAAGCTCCAATTCGGATGAGTTGGCATTTAGTACTGCCGTTATTAATCATTTTAAAAGGCTCTTGCCCATTGCCTATTTAAATTATGTGTTAACTTATAATATGCATAATTACAAATGGTGACGCAACCTGGAAACCAGTGATGATGCCAGTAAAGTGAACTGATTCATGATTGTCTTTTAGAAGGAAGTTCCCAGCCCTATGTCTGACTCCAATTCTCCACCTCTTGTTTAGTTGGTGGTTGACTCTTGTCTCTCCAAGCTGACCTCATGAAAGCATCAGATCACTACCACCATGTAACTTATGTGGGAGTTCTTTTTGTGACAATTTGTCTTGCCCCAAATATAATAGATCGGGAAGAGACGTGAAGTACTCCCAAAATGTGTGTTTATTCCACTCTATCCAACTACACAGTCTCTGTGTACATATGTTATAATTATATCATGTTTCCTTACAGCAAGGAAGGAGGGCATTTCAGCCAGCTCCTTGTCCTGCTAATCTCCCTGGTTATCTACTCTTCCCATGTTCCCATTAACTGCCCTCAGATTCTACCATGAACATACGGACAAGGGGCAACTTATAGTGGTCATTTATCTGACCAACTTTGGGATGAAGGAGGCAAATGAAGTGTCCAGGGAAATTAAAGGATGCAGGGAGAAACATTTATTGGGACAGTGTGCAAACTTGTTACAGAGGGAAGGCATTGAATCCAGTCACCCTGCAGCTCTACTGGCTGTGTACAGTGCTGCCTCTTAATATCTGCTTACACTATACATTAGCTAAAGGGGAAAAATAACCACTATTACACTAGTGGAAATAAGCAAAATTAACCCAAATATCTTCATCTCTGGAAGGAATTTAAAATGAGTCTAAGGATTTTTAATTCAAGTCATGCCTTCCACATTTATGAGGGTTTTACTGTATTCTTTTTCAAGCATTCCATTATTTTCCTACGGCTTTGTATCCTTCTCTGCAATCTGGAGTTTTCAGTTTGAAGATATAAGGATGAATTGTAGGTCTGTGTGCCCTTTCTAGGCAAACAAATTCTAGATATAGCAATTACTTTACTGATCCTCTGGAACACCTGAGACCGATTATGCTGATTCAAGCCTAATGCTAAATAAATTAGCTAAGACAGAAGTTTAATTAAATTACAATGTGCTGTATTAGTTACTCAATAGTGTCTTTACCCTTAGGGTGCATTTTGCTGTAAATATCTCCCAGTTTAGTTTTGTCATTACACTGGTACTCAACCTGAGCTTTAGTTTTCTATTAAATATCTGCTGGAACACAAGGCCAACAGGCAAGTTCTGGAATGGGAGTGTTGTGTCCGTGTCAACACTAGAACTAAAGCTTAGGTCTTTGATATCACAGACTCAGTTTCATTTTAACAGAGGATCCTTTCTCTTCCCAAAGCCCACAGATTTAGTGCCATAATACACCAACAGAAGAAGGCAATTACACACAAGGGATTCTGCAGATGCTGAAAATCCAAAGTAACACACACAGAATACAGCAAGTTAGACAGCATCAATGTTTTGGACCAAGACCCTTCATCAAGGCAAGAAAGGAAGGGTGAAGAAGCCAGAATAAGAAGGTGGGGTAGGGGGAGGAGAAGGAGTACAAACTGGCAGGTGATAGGTGAAGCCAGGTGAGCAGGGAAGCTGAATGAGTGGAGGAGGAGAACATAGAATAATACAGCATATTACAGGCCCTTCGGCCCACAATGTTGTGCCGACCCTCAAACCCTGCCTCCCATATAACCCCCCACCATAGAACATAGAATAGTACAGCACATTACAAGAGATGAAATGAGAACCTGGGAAGTGGGAGGTGGAAAAGGTAAAGGGCTGAAAATGAAGGAATCTGATAGGAGAGGACAGTAAACCATGGGAGAAAGGGAAAGAGGAGGGGCACCAGTGGGAGGTGATAGACAGGTGAGGAAAAGAAAAGGAGCAAGACAAGAGCCAGAGTGGGGAAAGGAAAAACAGAGCAGGGAGAGGTGAGAGAAATTACCAGAAGTTAGAGTAATCAACGTTCGTGTTGTCAGGTTGGAAACTTACAGACAGAATATGAGATGTTGGTCCTTCAGCCTGAGAGTGACTTCAGTAATTAGACAACTGTAGCACCCAAGACAATAAATAGTCCATTGTAAAGATGGGATGCTGAGTGATGTGTAAGGTGATCATAATCTTTGAAAGAGAATTACAGAGCAGGGATGACATATATCTTTCTTTTATCAGCAGAGGATCACTCCTCCTCTCCTCTTGAATAAAAAAAAATCTTGAGAAAAGTAACTAACCTGGACCATTTACATTCTTGGTTCTGTCTGTTCTCAGCGATCCCAGAATGCTTTGTGACTTTGGTGTGGCCAAAATCATGAACTGCTATTTCCTTAACTTCTGATTCACTTCAGACTTTGACAATTCAGTAATAGTGAATTCACTCCAGTTTATGGTGTGAATTAAAATAGTAATGAAGGGAGTATTGTGAGAATTGATCATTTATAATGATCATATATTAATTGATTATTTATTAATGGATCATTTTACCCACCATCTCTTATTTTCCTTTGAGTTAAATTTGACTCAATAATCAGGAGTATAAGAATTTTTGCAACTGGCAAATGCAAAAAAAAGGCATGACAAATAAATTGTGAACTACGTTATCCCTAATAACAATGGACAGTGATTTATTGTGGCATAATGTATTAATGACAAATTCTGCTGACTTCTACACTGTCAAGCATGATGTGTTGCCCTGGTAGTTTTATTCACAAAATAATAGATTAGCTGATGCAGTAAATATATATGCAGATTTAAAAACCAATATCTCTTAAATTGCTAAAAATATGAATTATTTTTGCTCTAAAGCTTAGCATTAAGTTACATTTTTTCAGCTCAAGATACCCTAACACCATAAATTATACAGTAACTTATTTTATTGATTAACCCAGTATATGTACTGGATCCAATTAATAGATAGGGGTGCGGGATTGTAACCTAATCTGGTTTAGTTGGAAAGTGATGGGATCTAATTGTCTGCAACCTCATTCACTGCTACATCTCAGTTTACTTCCATTGCGGTAAATCGAGAATATAGAAAGTGCAGGGTATAAAAAAGGCAGATGATTCCCACTTGGCAAATTAGGTTACCATTACCCTTAGACTATTAAACCTAATGTGATGCTTCTCTTAAAAGTTAACATGTTTTAGAATTGTGTGTAGAATCAATTAATAAATAAAGTAATTTGCCTGAGTAATTCAGGTATACATGTCCTGATCCATGTCTACTTTATCATTTGAAATAGAATAATTATGCCCCTCAAATCCACCGAGATAAAACTTCATATTGTGGAGTAACTAATGCACGTGCATAAACTAATGGGGAAGATTTGACTTCTGAAAGGCAGTCAAAATTATCGTTTAATATAAATCAGAGGACTTGCAGATTTTCGGCATCAATGAAGACCTCCCAGTAACTAAAATAAGCAAGCTTCCATTATTTCCAGGTTTTAGTGATAAGCAATCAATCTTGTCTGGATTATTAATGTAGTCTTAGCAAGACAGATCTGTAACAGAGTCCGAGGGTTTTCTTCCACAGAACATTTCCCTTCCTGACAGACAAACTACAATGGAAAGCTCACCAAATCTGGGTGCAGGGAGATACAGATCCTTAGAATTTCTGCTTTTGGCAGTCAGTTGCACAGTGGACAATTGCAAACAGAATTATACTCGTTTTGAGATTTGTCAGAAGATTGTGCTCAATCTTGTTTGCACATAGGCATCCGTTAGTCTAGTGAGACCATGGATTTGCGCCTTGGAAGGTTTCCAGGGCAGGGTTGTATGGAAGATCAGCAGTTGCCCATGCAGCAAGCCTCCCCTCTCCATGCCACTGATGTTGTCCAAGGGAAGGGCATTAGGGCCGATACAGCTTGGCACCGGTGTCATCGCAGAGCAATGTGTGGTTAAGTGCCTTGCTCAAGGACACAACACACTGCCTCAGCTGAGGCTCGAACTAGCGACCTTCAGATCATTAGACCAACGCCTTAACCACTTGGCCACTTGCCATATTTGCATATGGTCAACTGTAAAATGTGCAATGCAATTGCACAAGTTGGCATGTATCTTGATCTTTCAAAAACAAAAGCTTTAAAATATTCATTGAGATATGTGAGTTTGGTAATCTGTTGCAGTTTAATTACAATAGCTAAAAATTGGCGTATTCCTGTTTGTAAGAGCATTTTAAGTACAGAGAAGGAGAGAGAAGGAGCTATGCAGAAATACATGCAGTGGTCACTTTAGTAGATAAAGCTGTACTTGCTTGTTAATGCAAATACCTAATCAGCCTATCATGTGGCAGCAACTCAACACATTGAAGCATGCAGACATGGTCAAAACGTTCATATGTTGTTCTGATCAAAATCAGAATGGAGAAGAAAAGTGGTCAAAGTGACTTTGGCCATGGAATGATAGTTGGTGCTGGATGGGATGGTTTGAGTATCTCAGAATCTGCTGATCTCCTGGAATTTACAAGCACAACAGTCTCTAGCATTACAGAGAATGGTGCAAAAAATAAACAAAAAATATCTAAAAATTGGCAGTTCTGTGAATGAAAACGCCTTGTTAATGACAGAGGTCCAAGGAGAATGGCCAGACTAGTTCAAAGCAACTAGAAGACAACAGTACCTCAGATAAGCATGTGTTACAACAGGGGTCCCCAACCTTTTTTGCATAGCGGACCGGTTTAATGTTGACAATATTCTTGCAGACCAGCAGACCAGCCGATGGGGCGGGGGGTGTTAATCATGACTGGAATATAGGTGATAAGTCACTTATAAGTGGCTAATACACTCAATTTCGTTTCTAAAGGGGTTTATCTAATGAATTTAATATTAAACACACAGCGCATATTTTCCACGCATGAGTATCACTAAGTCAATTATAACAGTGGTCCCAAACCTCCAGGCCGCAGGCCGATACATTGCCGTGAAGAATGCAGCGGTACAGTGGTGGCCAGAATGCACCCAGCACGTCTTTAAGAAAAAAGCCGAAATAAACAAGCTAATTAATTAGGTGCTGCCTGGCATGTAAATGCCGGCCCAGATCAGAGGCAATGCAATTGGCAATCGCCTCTGATCTGGGTCAACATTTAAGTGCCGGGTGGCAACTAATCAATTAGCTTGTTTATTTTGGCTTTTTTTCTTAAAGATGTGCTGGGTGCGTTCCGGCCACTGCTGTACCCCTGTATTCTTCACGGCCCCGAGTTTGGGAACAATTGAATTATAGGTCACTTATAAGTCAATAGCATCATAACATTTTAAGTAACGTTTGGATATTAAACACACAGCGCATATTTTCCTTGTATGAACTTATAAGATCATTGCAACACACCAATATCGCTGAATCAGTGGGAGAACTGGGCTTGTTTCCCTGCATCAAGACGGTCCCATCAAGGGGTGATGGGAGACAGCAATACTCGAAGGGGGTTCCTTATGTCCAGTCCATTACGCAATTTAGTTTTCATTCCATTCATCACAGAAAACTCTGCTTCACAGCGATATGATATTGGAAATGAAAGCAACGTTTTCAGTGCTTTCACGGCTATCTCAGGATATTCAGCCTTGACTTTGATCCAGAATGCCAGCAGAGATGTTATGTCAAACATACTTTTCAGCCCACCATCATTTGCAAGCTCGAGGAGTTGATCTTTTTCCCGCGCTGACATGGATGATTCAACGGAAACATTCACAAATGGGTCATGGACCCATTCCTTTGCACGTCTTGGGTCACTGATGACCTCGCCTGTGTTGAAGTTCAATAGCGGGCGTCACAGGGAATGAGAAAAGGTTCAGCTGACTCATATCACTTCATATGGCCAAATTATATTGTTTCCTCGTGGCTCGCGGCTCGCAGCCTGGTCGCACATGCTTTGCGGCCCGGTACCAGTCCGCAGCCTGGTGGTTGAGGACCGCTGTGGTATATAAAAGAGTATCTCTGAACACACAACTCAGAAAACTTTGAACTGGATTGGCTACAGCAACAGAATAGCATGAACATATACTCAGTGGCCACTTTATTATGTAAAGGAAATAATCAAGTAGCCACTGAGTGCATATTACAGTATAGAAATCAAGTTTTTAGTAAATTCAACTAAAAATTAATTCAAAGGCTTTTAATTCGTGCCTTACACTGGTATTACAACAACAACTAACCAAAAATATTCTACTCAATGTGTCACATAATGCAATTGTTTCCAGGATGAATCAGAGATCTCTGATGGAGTAGTGTGAATATTTACAAAGACTTCAAAGCATCCAATGGGTATGAATTTGGAATCTAAAATAGCAACACATTTTAGCTCAAGCAGTGAGTAATAGCAAACTGATTTTGAAATTGATGGGAGACCATGGATGATTTGACCACATAAAGCCAATATAAATGTTAGGTACTAGGAGCCAAATTTGCCCAGCTGTGCTTTTTGGCACTTATCCCTCAGCACTTTTCTTCTTCTTTGTGATCTACAATCCAACTTACCCTTACCCATAATTTTAGATGAATGGGTATTGACAGCCACTCTGTCCTGTATTGAATGTTTTGATTCTCCAGATGTAAGTGTACATGTACACTGTGTATTCAGTATGCTGCACCATAACATTGACCCTTTGTGCAATGCGGATAAAGCTCCTTTTTACAATGTTTCATGGAAGCAACTAAAGTAGAGAAATCATCAGACATTTCCAGAGCTCATTATGTAATAAGACATCTGCCCATGCCTGCGCATATGAATTTATTTTTCTTCCCAATTACTTCACCAGAGATATTTTTATTGTTTTATGGAGATACAGCACAGAGTAGGCCCTTGTGCTGCTTTGAGCCACGCTGCCCAGCAATCCCCAATTTAATCCTAGCCTAATCATAGGACAATTTACAATGACCGATTAACATACAAACCAGTACATCTGTGGACTGTGGGTGGAAATCGGAGCACCCTGAAGAAACCCATGTGGTCACATGAAGAACGTACAAACTCCTTGCAGCTTATGGCAGCAGGAATTGAACCTGGGGCACCTGTACTGTAAAGCATTGTGCTAACCACCGTGCTGCTCTGCCACCCTGGAAAACTATTACTGGTGAGGGTGAGGTGCTATGTTAAGAGCCACTTGTTTGCTCCTGAACAAATACAAGCACACTACTTACAGAAGCAAATTTCAAACACCAAATAATGACACATTGCAGAATCTATTGTCAGAAACTCTTCCTGACGGATCTCACAGACACGTTAACAAAAGTAGCCTTCTTGTTCATGGCAACCTCAGTGGTGCATATATTAGTGCATATACTGTGTGCACCAAATATTTTGGATGTTGTATCAATGAATTCTATAATTTCAGGTAAACACCAGAATGGATTTGAATTGGTCAGTTTTAATGAAAGTTCATCAACCTGTATTGTTAATTAGATTTCTCTCTTTCCACAAATGCTACTGGTTTTCTGAGTATTTCTAGCATTTCCTTTCACATTCCATTTAGAGTAAGTGCAATTCCTTTAATCCTGCAATTCCAGCATTTTTTAAATCTCTACTGTCCTTTTATTCTCCTTCTATCCAGGTCTTCAGCTGGCAAGTTAGCTGTGATTAAGAAACTTTCACCATCCTCTGCAGCACCAGCAACATTGTCTACATTATTCAGTTTCTTTTCGTCACCACCATATCGCAAACATTCACTTTGTTTTCTGCAGCCCACCTACCACTCTACAATTGAAAGTGTGCTTGATTTCTGTTTTTTTCTAGTTCTCATAAAAGGTCATTGTAAGCAGTTTTGGATCCTAAGAAAGAATGTGCTGTTTTGGAGAGGTTTCAGAGGAGGTTCATGAAAATGAAAGACTTGTCATCTGAGGAGCATTTGATGGCTCTGGTCCTGTACTCACTGGAGTTTAAAAGAATGAGGGAGTATCTAATTGAAACCTATTGAATATTGAAAGGCCTGCATAGAGTGGATGTGGAGAGGATGTTTCCTAACATTGGGGAATCTAGGACTAGAGTGCATAGTTTCAGAATAGAAGGACAAGGTTAGGAGGAATTTCTTCAGCTAGAGGGTGGTAAATCTATGGGATTCATTGCTACAGATGGCTGTGGAGGCCAAGGCATTGGGTATATTTGAAGCGGAAGTTGATAGGCTCTGGATTAGTAAGGGTGTCAAAGATTATGGAGAGAAGGCAGAAGAATGGGGTTAAGTGGGATAATAAATCAGCCGTGATGGAATGACAGAACAGACTTAATGGGCTAAATGGCCTAATTGCGCTCCTATGTCATATGGTCTTATGGTAACTAACCAGCGGTACCATTTTTCTCCGTCTATCTAGATCTTCAACCAGCAGGTTAGCCGGGGTTAAGAAACTTTCACCACACCCCCCTTTCCCCATCCCCTGCAGCACCAAACCTCTGTTTCTCTCGCAACTGATGCTGCCTAACCTGTTGAGTATTTCCAACATTTACTGGTTTTATAGCATATTTTTGTGTGTGTGTGCCTGGTGTTTGTTGTGCATAGTTTTGGTGCGTGCCTGGTGATTGTGCAGAAGCACGGGGATTGCGCCTTTTTGGTACACGTAGTTTGTAAATGATTACACAGAAACACTGGATTACATTTGAAAAGTGTTAAATGCTGTAAACCTGAAGTAAGAACAGAAAACGGCGGAAATACTCAGCATCTGTGGAGGGGGACTTAGGGTTAATATTTCAGTTTGTTGATCTTTTGTTTGACATATGATCGCAAATATGAGCTGTTTGCTCTCTGTATTTCTTCACAGGTGTTGCACAATATTCTACATACTTACAGCATTTTCTGTTCTGTTGTCACTTCGTATATCTGGTGGTGGTCATAATGCATAGGTGCAGTATCTTGTTGATTCATGAACCTGGAGATAGTGAAATAGCATATAAACTGCATTTTGTTGGCACCTATATCTAATGATTGTGATACAGCACAAATACTGCTTTTTATAGGTTCCCATTCTTGAAGATCGCGACACAAAACAAATACTTCATTGATACATGTATGTGGTGATTGGATACGGCACAAACACTGCATATGTTGCTGTGTTTTTGTTGATTATGAGCAAGTGCTAACGTTGCATTATGATAACTGCATGTCCCTGGCGATTGACACTGTGTAAATACGACATGTTCTTAGTGATTATTACAATCCAGCAGAAACTTTCCTGGTGCATGTACCCAGTTACTATAGTAAAGCATAAATCCCGCCTTAATCTTAATGACATGCCTTCTCCACAATTTTCAATGTTCTCCAAATTCTGGGGACTAATAATTTCGACAGGGATCTCCTCAACATTAGTGTGAAATCTTTTTGTTCTATGCCATTGCTCCCTCCTGGCACTGTGCAATTTGTTGAGGCTCTAATTCATTGCTTTTGAGGAATAATTATGAGAATTTTCAGAAGATCAATGACACTGTAAATCCTACAAAGGCAACGATAACACCATGTACTTGGTTAGCTAAAAATGGATAAATAGAGTGACTAGTTCCACATAGATGGTTATACTAATGAGAAAACCTACATATGAAAGGGGGAGATGTCAGAAATATGCACTTGCCAGGACATATACTGTTAAGCTGTGCCTTGAGGAAGTTCATTCACCACATAATTGGTGCTAAATTACCAAAGCCTGAAACAATAGGCTAGCCCTGCCTAGAAACACCACCAATGGTACGTGAACACCTAGACCTCTCTCTGACATTTATGATGCTGAGATAAATCCTAGGATGTGCTGGGACACATTGTCAGTGATGTAACTTAGGGTCATTCGGTGCTTTGGATCTTTCAACATCAGATACTCCCATCCAAGCAAATCAGCCAGAGTTGATCAGACCCTGGCTTGTGTCCCAGCAGCATTGGTCCACAGGTCACCCCACTTGATCCATAGCCATCTGGAGGCTCGCTCAGCAACCTCCGTGATGGTCCTGATGGCTCTTTTCTCTGCAGCCCCTATAATGCCAAGGACAGGGCAGGTTCTGCACAGCAAGCAGCCAGCAAAACCGCTCGACCCCAACCTCTATAGGCTCACATCGTGCCCTCCACCACTGTCTCTCGCATTGCTCTACCAGCTCCTGGTGTTTGGCCTTCTTATGCTCGAACGCCTCCTCAATCTGGTCTTCCCAAGGTGCTATCAGTTTTACCTTAACCACCTACTTGGAGGTTTCTGACAGAACAACCATGTCAAGTCTCAGTGATGATGATATGATGAAGCCAGGGAACTTTAATTGCTTGCCAAGATTGACATTCAGTTGCCAGTCAGAAGCAGTGACAAGCAAGCAAGGTGACCTGGGTTGAGGCTGTGGCTGGTCTCCAGCTTAGACAAAAGCTATGGACTTTCTGGATTGGCAGAGGTGCTTTTTGGTATTGATGACCAGGAAGATACTTTCTGTAGAGACATCTAAAGCATTAAAATTGGCATGAATATTATATTTTTCGAGAGAAACAAAGAAAGCAACTGAAATATTTTGAAGCATATAATTACACAACTGAGCCAAAAAGGTAGCTTGCTTTCCACTTTGCCTCCTAATCCATTGACCTTTCTTCTACATTTAAATCAATGTTGGCTCGGCTCCTGTCCCAGCACTAATCTGGCACTGGATTTGGATGGCATTTCCCCAGTATAAAGCTAGGGTGCTCCAGTGAGGTTGGGACCTGTAACTGGATCTGTTTGCAGAACTCATCAACAGGTTCTGCCCCAAATATGCCATTTGGCCCAGGATTTCTGTTTTTAAATCACATCTACCATGTTCTGGACAGAACCACTGCTAATAGTTCACATTCAGTGGCCCATTACCATTGTTACAATGTATTACCTTGAATGATCACATCACTTATTTGAAACACTATATATTTTACAGAAAGTTTAGACATTGCATGAGATTCTTACTTAACAACCATGTAGCCCATGAGAACAGGTAGCAGTACTTCAGATGTTCCCTGGCATTTTTCTCCTGCATCTGTGTTCATTATTTACATAAAAATGCTGAGTATATTAACACCTCATTGTATTAATTTTAAGTTTGGAAAAGTCAGTACTTTACATGTTCAATATGGAACATTTGTTTTCAACAATATTAATCTTTCAGATTCAAATTGAGCAGACCAACATATCAAATCAGCCAAACCTTGCTCAGTCTAACTGCTGCTTCCAAACATAAACACCAGCATTCAGCTCTTTGAACAGAAATATACCCCAGACTTACACACAAGCAGTGGGATCCAATCTTGCTGGCATTCAGCAGCATTATCTGCGAAATCTTCTCTCACACCTGTCAAATCTGGCTGAGAGTCTGAGAGCCTATTGATCATAAATAAAGATTCTAAACTAGAAGGCAAATGGGGAAGGTTGTTATTTCCTCTTTTTTTATGATATAGTGTAAGGTTTTCAATAATATCAATGTATGTGTGTTTGTAGCTTTTTATTCCTTTCTTGATTTTCTTTTTTAATTATTTACTTGAATTTTATTAGTTTATATATGTCTCTGCATGTTTTATACTTTTGAAAACACCTAAATCCAATAACAACTTTCATGTCTTCTGTCTGGGGGAATTGCTCTCAAGACTTCATCGCCCTACACACAAGTAAGCAATGAAATCAACCTTTGTATCTGCCCCAAGTAAGTGTGAACACAGTTGCCAATTGTGGGTGGCAGGATGACTCCATCCCAAACTATTCTCCAGTACCTGTGGAATTTTAATCATTTAATGCTGAGTTACTAATATTGATGGATCACCCCGATGTTTAAAGAACTCAATTTGTCTTCCTTCTTACAATAATCAAATTGTTTTAGTTAAAAATTTCCCTCCATTTGAATATTGGTGAGACATTAAGGAGAATAGAGGCATTTGGATCATGAGCAGGCAGAGGGGATTTGTTTCTGATGGTATCATGGACACCACAGACATCATGGTTCGAATAGATTTTCCTGTGCTGTGGTGTTCCATGTTCCTATGCTGTACTGTTCTACATTTGGCTTTTGTTTGTGCCTTTTTGTGCAGTTTTTCATTGATTCTATTGCAGTTCTTTCTTCTACTGTGAATCCCTGCAAGAAAGTGAATGTCAAGATAATATATGCTGTCATATACAAATATGTACTTTGATAATAGATTTACTTTGAACTTTGAACTTCAAGTTTTCAAAAATATTTTTCATTCTCTCTACAAAAAAAGCGGCATATTGATAAAGTCCTCATGTGGAAGAGTTTATTTTACTCCAGGTTACTAAGAGGGGGGAAAAAAAGTCAAGTAAAAGGCAATTATCATTTAACCAGAATTAAGCCTTTTGTGGAATAGGTATTGTGGATTTTTCACAGATCCTTAGGCTGAGTTGCCTATTCTGGTAGCAGTAATGGACTGATTCAGCAAAAGATAAAAATACAGAAGCTAACATTTCTGCTTGAAATCTCTTGAAGGATCAGAAAAAGCCTGAATTTGCATTTCATGTCATTACTACATGGATGTCTTCATTGAAAGAATAGCAATTACTAAAGCTTCACCAGGAGCAATCCAGCTACTTTGTGTAATTTATTTCATGAAAATCTTTTTTATTCTCCACAGTCTTTGAATTTTCAGATCCAACATCCACCGTGTTTCAAAAGGCAGTCTTCTGAGTTACAAAATGTGCTGTAATGGATTTAAGTGGAAATTAGAAAGTTTATTAAGTCTGTGTATGTGAGTGTAGGAGAGTTATACCGATGTTATGTGATAATTATTAATCTTATTAAATATTTTTTATAATGAACTAAGCATACTGAAGCTATAATGTATCTGGAAATGGTTCCCATGGGAATAAAATCTAGGAAGTACCTGCTGCATAAAGATATTCACATCCCAGAACACCATGCTCAGAGTACTAACAAAAAAATAATTGGCACAACGATTTGAAACCATTAATCAGAGGGATTCCAAATGCTCTGGTGTATCCCCTACCCAGAACGGAAAAATACAAATGTGAAATTCAAAGATTCTGAGCCCAAAAATGAACAATATGTCCTCAGCGATATTTTATTTATAATTTAATGTATTCCCTGATAATAGCAGAAAGGACAGGCATATTCACCAACAATCGTAAAAGGTGAAAAAAGAAATTCATTTCTCACTGTTTATGCTAATTTTGTCAAAAGAATACTTCTTCAATAAAGCATTGAGGTAACTAAGTGTTAAGATGATTTGGGCAGCTTGGTAACAGAGCAGTATTCTGTTTATGCAAATATCCTGTGACATGAGTTCAAACCCAACCTCTGTTGCTGTGTATATGAAATCTCCACCTACTCATTGTGATTGCTTGTGTTTTCCCTAGTGATCCAATCTCCCACCACATCTCAAAGACATGCTAGTTGATTGGTTAAATGACTGCTTTATTGACAACACAGACAAAATGCTGGAGAAACTCAGCAGGTCAGGCAGCATCTATAGAAATGAATAAAGGGTCAACATTTTGGGCGACACTCTTCTTCAGGACTGGAAAGGAAGGGGGTAGATATCAGAATAAAGAGGTGGTGTGAGGGGAAAGAGGACTAGCTAGAAGGTGATAGATGATCGTGGCAAAAAAGGTGATAGGTGATTGTGGCAAATTCCAAATAAGTGTAATGGTTTAAAACCAAAATGCATCTAGCAGAACCCAGAAACATGTGTAGTTATCACTGAACTTTTGAAGCCAGGTGAATTCAGCAGTGAACAGAACACAAAATACTGGAGGAACTCAGCAGGTTTGGCAGCATCTACGGAGAAAATATAAACAGTCAACGTTTGGGGCCAAGACCCTTCATCAGGACTGAAAAGGAAGTGGGGAGAAGCCAAAATAAGAAGGTGGGGGATAAGAATAATCTGGCAGGTGATAGGTGAGGCGGAGGTTGGGAGTTTAAAGTGAGAAACTGGGAGGTGATAGATGAGAAAGGTAAAGGGCTGAAAAAGAAGGAAACTGATAGGAGAGGAGTGTGGACCATGGAAGAATAGTAAAGAGGAGGGCCACCAGAGGAAAGTGATGGGCAGCTGAGAAGGGAAGGAGTAAGAGGGGAGCCAAAATAGGAAATGGAAAAAGAGAGAAATTATCAGGAGTTAGGGAAATTAACATTCATGTTGTCAGGTTGGAGGCTACCCATATGGGATATTAGGTGTTGCTCCTCCAACCTGAGAGTGCCCTCACTGTGGCAGTATAGGAGACCATGGACTGACATGTTGAGATGGAAATGAGAAATAGAACTAAAATGGATGGCCACCAGGAAATTGTATCTGTTGTAGCACCTCTACACTTGACAGATGTAGTGAAGGTGCACAATGAAGCAGACCCCAATCTACGTCAGAAGCGCTGGACCATGTAGGTCCAGTCCATGATAGACTTGTAGGTGAAGTATTGCATCACCAGGAAGGATTGTTTGGGGCTCTGATTGTTGGTGAGGGAGAAGTTGTAGACGCAAGTGAAGCACTTGCCCACCTGCAGGGCTATGTGGCTATGTGGCAGTATTGGTGGGGGTGAATATATGGACAAGGGAATCACGGAGAGAGCAATCCCTGTGGAAAGACAGTGGGGTGTTGGGGAAGATGTATTTAGTGGTAAGATCTCATTAAAGGTAGCAAAAGTTGCAGGGAATGATGTGCTGGATGCAAAGGCTCATGGGATGGTGGGTAAATACAAAGAGAGCTCTATTCCATAAGACCATAAGACATAGGAGCAGAATTGGACTATTCAACCCATCAAGTCTGCCCCACCATTTCATTATTGCAGATCTATTTCTCTCTCAGTCCCATTTTCCTGCCCTCTCCCTGTAACCTTTCATGCTCTGACTTTATCAATGTCTGCCTTAAATACACCCAATGAACAACCTCTGCAGCCACCTGTGGCAACAAATTCCTTAGATTCACCACTATCTGGCTAAAGAAGTTCCTCCTAATCTCCATTCTAAATGGACGTCCCTTTATTCTGAGGATGTGCCCTCTGGTTCTGGACTCCCCTACTATTGGAAACATCCTCTCCACACCCACTACATCTATGCCTTTCAACATCCGATTGATTTCAATGAAATCCCTCCCCCATTCTTCCAAATTCCAGCGAGCAGAGCCCCAGAGCCATCAAATGCTCCTCATATGATAAGCCTTTCATTCCCACAATAACTTTCATGAACTTTTTTTGAATTCTCTCCAATGACAGCACATCATTTCTTAGTTAAGGGGCCCAAAACTGCTCACAATACTCCAAGTGAGACTTCACTAGTACCTTATAAATCCTCAGCATTACATCTTCACTTTTTTTACTCTAGGCCTCTCACACTGAATGCTAACATTCCATTTGCCTTTCTCATCATGACTCAAGCTGTAAATTAACTTTTTGGGAATCGTGTACAAGAGCTTCGACGTCCCTTTGCACCTCTGATTTTTGTATTTTTTTCTCCTTTTAGAAAATAATCTATGCTTAATTCCGCTACCAAAGTTCATGACAATATACTTCCCAACAATGGTGTCACAACCACGGACTCGGCAGCGCAGTAGATACAGCAACCACTAATTGTTATTTAATCGCGATAGTATTTAACTCCCGCTTGTTGTCGTAGTGCTTGTCGAGACTTGGACAGAGCACAGCAACACTTTGCTGCAGTTTTGCATTCGGCCTTCACTGAGATATTGGACTTTAAAGTTAATGCACTCTGAAGACTAGCGGTATTCGTTTAAAGTTTAAATGTTCTTTTCAGCCGCAGTGTAGACTTCGTTTTCCTTTTGAGAGTTTTAGTTAACGGCCCTATTTGGCCTAGCGTTTCTTGTTTTATTTTCCCCTTTAACACTGTTCATGTTAAAGTCTGTGAACTATCATCCTGCTTCAGTGTTTCTCACTCCACACTTAGGCCATATCCGAACGTTGCAACAGCAAGTCTCGTCCACAAAGATGGACCCAGCAGAGAGAGAGCAACTGACCTTGGCCATGAGATTCACTGGTCAGGTGGGAGACAAGCTACAGGCAATGGAATCTGTTCTCAGTGAAGTTACAGAGGCAATGAGGCAATTAGCCTCATGCCAACAAGCTCCCATCGGCTCGTGACACTGCCACACTCATGGTTCAACATGTGTTCAGGCTCCATGGCTTCCCTCAAGACATAGCGTCTGATCGTGGACCACAGTCCACTTCCCGCATTTGGAAGGCTTTCTGCTGTCTTATAGGAGGCACGGCCAGCCTCTCATCTGGCTTCCACCCCCAATCTAATGGCCAGACTGAGAGAGTGAACCAGGAGTTGGAGGCAACCCTGCGCTGTCTTGCCTCTTTCAAACCCAGGTCCTGGAGCTCCCAGTTGGTTTGGGCAGAGATCGCCCACTGTAACCTCCAGTTGTCCTCCACTGGTATGTCTCCCTTTGAATGCCAGAAGGATTCCAGCCTCTGCTCTTCCTTGATCAGGAAATCGGCGTCGGAGTTCCCGGTGCTGAACAGCTGATCCGGCACTACAAGCGCACCTGGAGACGAGCCAGGGCTTCTCTGCTGAGCGCCAAGAAACAGGCTGATCGGCTCCAGCAACAGGTAAGGCCATTCAAGCCAGGAGAGGAGGTCTGGTTAGCATCAAGGGATCTTCCCCTGAAAGTCAAGAACCGGAAATTCCACCATGCTACATGAAACCGTTTGTAGTGGAAAAGGCTGTCAACAAGGTTTCCTATAGATTGCGTCTACCCGCATCACTGAAGATCCACCCAGTATTCCATGTTTTCCAATTCAAGCCGGTTACTACCTCTCCCCTGGCCCCAGTCACCCCACCGCTCCCTCCTCCCCGCCTGGTAGATGGTTCCCTTGTCTATACTGTGTGGCGCTCCTAGCATCTCGCCGGGTACATGGTAAGGTCCAGTACCTTGTGGACTGGGAAGGGTATGGCCCAGAAGAACATACCTGGATGTCGATGAAGGACATCTTGGACAAGTCGCTGATCTGGGACTTCCAGCGGACACAGGACTGTGGTGTCTCAGGGGCTGTGCCTAGAGAGGGGGGCCCTGTCACATCCATGGATTCGGCAGCGCAGCAGATGCAGCAATTGTGCTTGTGAATTTGCACGTGACCACTAAGTATTATTTAATCATGATAGTATTTAACTCCATGCTTGTCGTTGTTGTGCTTGTTGAGACTTGGACAGAGCATAGCAACACTTTGCTGCCATTTTGCATTTGGCCTTCCATGAGATATTGGACTTTCAAATCAACTGACTCTGAAGACTAGCGTATTTGTTTAATGTTTAGATATTCTTTTCAGCCGCAGTGTAGGCTTCATTTTCTTTTTGAGAGTTCTAGTTAACAGCCGTTTGGCCTAGTATTTATTGTTTTATTTTCCCCTTTAACACTGTTCGTATGAAAGTCTGTGAACTATCGACCTGCTTCAGTGTCTCTCACTCCACACTTGGGCCATATCCGAACCTGATAACAAATGGATTCCAATGCAACTTCTTTGCCCATTCTCCTAATCTCTCTAAGTCCTTCTGCAGCCTTCCTGCTTCCTCAACACTACCTTCTCCTCCACCTATTGTTGTATCATCTGCAAACTTGGCCAGAAAGCCATCACTTCCGTCATCCAAGTCATTGACATACAATGTAAAACAATGGTCCCAACACTGACCCCCTTGGAACATTACTAGTCACCAGCAGCCAATCAAAAAAGGCTCCCTTTATTCTCACCCTTTGCCAATCAGCCAATGCTCTATCCATTTCTAATATGATGATGGGAGGATGAGGAAATGATGGATGTCTGGGGAATGGAGGAGATATGGGTGAGGACAGCATCAATGATAGAGGAAGAGATGCCCTACTTTTTAAAGAAGGAGAACATATCTGATGTTCTGGAATTGAAGGCTTCATCTTGAGAAAAGTTGCAGCAGAGACAGAGGAATTGAGAAAAAGGAATAGCAGTAATAATTTTTAAGGAAAATTGCTCCTCTTCCACTGGTGGCTTCATAACATTGCAGAACACATAAAATGTTCTTTTAATTGATGCTTGCATTCATACACCATAATAACCAACTCTGAGGGGTTACGTGCCTGGGTTATCCTGGATAAGTGTACATGGATCACGGTGTATAATTAAACCCTACTGATTCACTATGTACTCTGCCAAATTATGGCAAACATACCATCCCACCAATGATAATCACACTGATTAATTAATACAAAGTGTGGCTCAATTTCTTAAGTAGCTAGCTAGCACTGATACAGGTTATGTCTCTGCATCTTAAATCTATGGATTTGAGGTTGGTGTTGGGTTGTCCATTGCATCCAAACACTGGGAAAACATGACTGAATTAATTGGAAAGCTTGTTTAGATGGTTTGAGAAGTTTCTGGGGTAGAATTGGAGAGCCATAAAGGACTACAGCTCAGAAACAGGTCCTTTGGCCCATCTAGTCCATTCCAGCCAGGGCTTCTGCCTTGTCTCATCTACCTGCACTCAGATTATAGCCCTCCTTACCTCTCTCACTTATGTACCTATCTAAGCTTCTCTTAAATGTAGCAATTGAACTTGCATCTACCACTTCTGCTGGAAGCTCATTCCACACTCATGCCATCCTCTGAATGAATTACTTCCCCCTCAAATTGCCCTTAAGTATTGCACCTTTCACCCTAAACCTATGACCTCTAGTTCCAGTCTCACCTACCCTGAGGGGAGAAAGCCTGCATGCATTTACTGTATCTACACCTCTCATAATTTTGTGTTCCTCAATTAGATCACCCCTCATTCTCCTGCACTTCTGAGAATGAAGTTCTAAACTGTTTAACCTTTCCCTATAACTCAGTTTGTCAAGTCCTGGCAACGTCCTTGTAAATTTTCTCAGCACTCTTTCAAGTTTATTGATATCTTTCCTGTAGGTAGATCACCAGAACTACACACAATACCCCAAGTTCTGCTTCAGCAGCATCTTACACAACTTCAATATAATATCCCTACTCCTATACTCAATGCTCCAATTCACCAATGCACCAAAAGCTCTCTTTATGAGCCTATTTACCTATGATGCCACTTTCAGGAAACTATGGATCTGTATACCAGGTCCCTTTGTTCTCCCCACACCTCAGTGCCCAAACATTCACTGTGAAAGTCATAAGCTGGTTTGTCCACCCGAAGTGCAATACCTCAACCTTGGCTACATTAAATTCCATCTGCCACCTTTCCACCCATTTTCTCAGCTGGTCCTGATCCATTGAACTTAGAAGTTTTCAATGTCGAGTCATGCAAAAAGCTGTGCAGACCAATGGTGAAATAATAGAGGGAGCTGGTTACTGATGAGTTCAATGTCAGAGTGAAGTGGCCAGAAGGTGACACGATAGTAGCTATAATTTAATGATTCTACCTGTGCACTCAGCTTCAGTGAAGACATCAGTAAATGCCATCTCCCAACATCACCATCACTCACGAAGCAATACATTCCTGTCATTCACCTAATCACAATTCTTATCAGTCAGTATTCATGTTTAATATTCACCAGCACTATCACACCCTCACACACCTAACACTGCTCCAAGCTCCAAGTGCACATTCTGCAGCACATGCACACTTCTACTTATTCATATCACGCGCATTCAATACAAAGCACCACTGACGTACTTGCCTGTGTTTTACGGGAGAAAGGGCCACACAATCAGAGCTAGCTGCAGCAGCAGCCTGGCGGAAGGCAAGCCTATGTCTATTGACTCAGTGGCCATGAGGAGAAAGCGCCGGTGATAATTACAGGGACTATGGCCAGTGCAGGCACAAGGATCACTGAAGATAACCCTTCCTTCATCTTACTTTCCCCTCATTCCAAAATCCCTGCTTACCAGCAAGATATAGGTGGTATAGTCAGGCCCCTCTTCTTTCCCCACTGTCTTCATCATCGCATTAGCCCTGTCCCTTTTCCTTTTGTGATTACCAAGAATTCCCTCCAGTCCAGGCCCCAGTGTCAAGACATCACTGAATAAGCCAGATCATTCAATCTAACTGCTGCAACCATCATCTCTTAACACTCCACATAACATAACATAATAGATTAGATATAGGATCTGCTTGTTAGGGTAAGGGATAAGCATGGTCCAAATGCATCGACCTCTGAGTTATTCTCCAGAAGACTAAACAAAGACTAAACTCAAGAAGAGCTTGCCTGCGCATCCTACAAATGGAAGGCCATTGAGCATGCAAAGTAACCTGGTCTTGGCACACTGGGCCACAACTGAGAGCTTTTGTGAAAGGTGGAGTAAAAGCATGCCAGTTCCAGTTGTGTACAGGGTTTTGAATGGCATCTAGAGCCAATCCTTTCCACCATGAAGCTGGTAGCCAGCTCCATCCAGGTGGTAAAGGAGAGCTCCAGGCTCTATGAAAAACCCTGTGCAGGATCAGAATTGGACTTCCCAATATTTCACAACAGAACTCAGGACTACTCTCATCTCCACATCTTTCTGTTAGTTAGGTGGATCTCCTCTCTTTCTCGCAATACTAAGTGTATATGCAGTGGTTCTTGTTCCAAAACAGCCCCTTTGCACCCTACCTCCCACCGTTATCCACATTCCAATTAATATCAAAAATATAAATGACAAAAAGAAGTCTATTGCAGCAGAAACATTGTGCAAATTTCCTGGATGCTTTCTGTTGATCGTGCAACTTCTTTGTAAATAGTTGCACACAATTTCTACATTCTGGGGAGAGGATCCTTGCTGGTCGCAGTTTAAGGCTGGATTATTTAATTCTACAAAGCTACGATCTTTTGCATTGTAATATATGATATTGGTTTCTGAAGAATAATTATTACTTTCTCCCCTTTAATTATTGTTTCATGAGATTAGCCACATTCTGCCTGTCATAAGATGTGTTGAAAATCCCTAGCCTTTGAATATACAACACACACCTTGATGAGTTCCTCGTGTTTCACATGTATGACTTTGTTAGAGATTAGGTACCGATCAAGTATTCATGCTTTATGCTGATAACAAGAATGAGGGAGCAAGGAATCCACAGTCATAGGTAGAAGTAATGCAGTAACTGAGTACATGACAGCATTGGTAGGGTGAGTCTAAGAGCCACATGAGCAAGTGACCAAACATGAAACTTGAGCTTGAGAATAAACAGTAGGGTTGTTATAAATGAAAGGATAAGTCAAAATAATTGCATGTAAAAAGTGGCAACCCAGTGTCAGACAAGAGACAATGAAAATCCCAGTAGCCATGATAAAGCACAAGAACTCTTCCATTCACACACCATAGAGTAGGAAGCATTTGGATGATATCATTGAAGCAGAAGGTAAAGGAAATCTGTTCAAAATGAAGCTAAATAGAAAAAGGGTTAGATACCTATGCAACGTTAGCAACTTTCTTGCACCTAATGGGACAATCGGTGTCCCATTTAGCAAAGGAACAGAAAAAATTACAAAGCCATTTATAACTAATCCTCTTACAGATTGTGGAGAAACGTAAGTTTGAAAAGGAGAAGTCAATCATCCCAAAGATATCATCCTGAAAAAAATTGTTGCCATATTTCAGATTCGGTACATCCTAGGATCATGGACTGTGGCATGAGTTTGTGAGAAGACTTACTGATGAACATATCCAGTCCAACCTATTAAACATGGCAAAGATAACATTTTATAGTTACCCCTGTAGAAATGGACTGTAAAAATGTGAGAGAATTAAAGCCAGCGCAGAATTTGAGCAAAAATGTGACATGTGAATCAATCGTCGGAACAATGCTGTGAGCTCTGACATCAAGTGTGTATCTCTTCAGAATGAGTGGAGTGAAAAGTGGTTCTGACAGGAAGCTGCACTACAATTGCAGTGGGAAGCCTCCTCTATACACAGATCTAAACAGAGAAGCATAAAGAACGGCTGTCATGCAGTGGCCCAGCAGAAGGAAAGTAGTTGCAACAGAGATTCATAGAAAAGAAATTAACTTAACTTTGAAGAAAGTGTGAGGGGCATATTTTTACAAACATATCTGTCACTAGAAATTATTAATCAGAAAACAGCAAATTCAATATTACCAATAATAACCAAGGCATTGATTTGAACATTGACACAGCCACAGACTGTTTCTTCATGAAAAAGAATACAAAGTTTGCCCGAAACGTCGACTGTACCTCTTCCAAAAGATGCTGCCTGGCCTGCTGCGTTCACCAGCAACTTTTATGTGTGTTGCTCAAAGTTTTAAAGTGAACTTTAATAGAGATATGCAGTAAATAACCAACAAGATCTTCTGGTTACATCTCCGCATTCATGCATCAAAAATTGACAAGACAAACTTCTCCATTAACTTCAGTCTGCCTCACTCCAGTTCTAGGTTAATGAAGTTGAAGAAAGATGAAGATCTTATTGAAACCTACTGAACGTTGAAAGGACTAGATAGAGTGAATGTGGAGAGGATTTTTCCTATGGTGGGGGTATCCAGAATTGCAGAGCACAGCCTCAAAATTGAGAGGCAACCTTTTAGAACAGAGGTGAGGAGGAAATTTTTTAGCTAGAGAGTAGTGAATGTGTGGAATGCTGTGCCACAGACTGTGGTGGAGGCAGTCCATGTTATGTTTAAAGCAGAAGTTGATCATTTCCTGATTGGTCAGGGCATCAAAGGATATGGCGGGAAGGTGGATGTATGGGGTTGAGTGGGATCTGGGATCAGACCCTCACAGGGGATTATACCCATATACCACATTGCCATATTGAGAAAACTCAACACAGAAGTATTCCAGGCAACTATGCATAAGATGCTAAAGTGGATTCATCATTGTTTCTGCATTCAGTTTAACATTCTGAGTGCCACTGGCATTGAGAAAAAAAGTATTTGCATTCCTGAGAACACGTCCAGCAGATTCATCAACATACTGTCAAGTTTAATGAAGGTAAATAGTGAATGAAGTGATTTATTTAAGACTGTGAATAGATGAAATTTGGCTGCAGCCAGTGAACACAAAAGTTTAGCTATCAGAGGAACAAGAAAGCATGAAAAGGTTACTGAATCCAGTCTCGTTTTTTTAGTATGATTCAATCTTGTATTCGGCTTTCAACCAATTTTCTCACTTTGTTGAATTCAGTTCATCAACAATTACAGAAACCCATGGAGGCCAGCTGAAATCCAGAAAAAAAGCATACAATTGTGCAATTTAAAGCTTAGCATCAAGTTCTTTTTGGTACATTACAACATCAATGACTGTATGTCTTAAAATTTGCTTCTAGCAATCCCTTTGACGCAGTCATTTGTCTGTTCAGAGATATAACCTTGAGACTTCTGTTGTGAATATGTCACACACACACACACACACACACACACACACACACACACACACACCAAACTGGGAAAAAATTATGCTCAGATATTTAAGGAAGTTATAATTGCTAGAGCTGGAATGACAAGGTTTCATTAATTTTTGCTGGGAAGACCATTTCACTAGTTACTGACTGCATACATTTATTTCCCATTCTGTGTGTGAAACCTACTATTGACCAGGGCCAGAGAGGAATTATTTCACTGTTTCAATTCAATAGTGACATTAGGGACACAAATATCCAAATAAAAAGACCAGAAGTTTAGTAACTCTGTGTTATGAAACAGCCATAAACATAGAAGAGAAACTTGTTATCCATTGGATCTAAAAGATAATTTCACTATCAAAGCAGTGAGATAGGTTGTGTTATACAAAAAAATCCTCAATGTTAAGGCAAGTGCACAAATATTCATTAAATCAATTTTCCAATTCCCACAAAGATCTGAAAGAAGACATATGTTCAAAGTTCAATTTAAGTTTATTACAATGTTCATATGTCACCATTTCTTTCATGCTTTCATGGTAGCTACAAAGAATAGCTACACACAAACAAAGACAGACAAACAACCAATGTGCAAAAGAAGATGAACTGTGCCATTACAAATAAAAGTAATAATAATAAATGATACTGAGAAATGTGTTGTAGAGTCCCTAAAAGTGAGTTGATAGATTGTGAAGTCGTTCAGTGTAGAGGTGAGTGAAGTTATCCACGCTGGTTTGAGGAGTCTGATGGTTGAAAGGGGTAATAACTGCTCCTGAACCTTGCGCTGTAGGACCTAAGGCTCCTGTGCCTCCACTCAGAAGAGGGAATTGCCTGAATGGTAGAGATGTGACCCTCTCATCAGAAATACTATAAATTGTCCATCAATTAGGATTGCATACAATGGAGACACAGGTAGGCATACGAGAGGAACCAACAGTAAAGCAAAACTGTGCAAGGGCTCCATACAGAGCTGCTCTATTAAACTTACACTCAGTCTTTCATGTCTCAAAGAACGTCTACGCTGGCTGACCTTAATTTTCCTTCCAACAAAAAATCCTCAGTCTGGTAACAAGCTTGTAAATCAGCTCTTAACCTTCAGGATTCAATCATTTTCCTCCAGGAACATCGTGCTCAGAGCTGTGCAGGGTAGCTGCGATTTGAATAGACCAATACAGCCTGTTATTGCAAGCCTCGAACTAAATCACAATTTTACGAGGAATGAGGTTACCAACTGTCAATTCTGTGTACTACCCTAGGTAATGCAGCGTCACAGCAGTTAGCAATGCCACTTCACAGCTCCAGAACCTACAACCTAACTTCATTCCTACCTCGGCTTTGACTGTATAGAGTTTCACTTCTTACTGTAACTGTGTGGGCTTTCCTCCCGTGTCATAGACATGTGTGGGCAGGTTAGATGTCTACTGTAAATTACACCAAGTGTCAGTCATTGGCAAAAGAAGCAAAGATAGGCATATCAATAGAAAATAAGGCTTGCGTGTTTAAGGAGATTGGGATAGATCTGCATGCACTTGCTAGGCCCTGCCTCTTCATTCTTTGATATGGTAAGTTTGAAAGTGCTGGTGTGCACACGAGATGTGCACAAACTAAACTGTTTGCAAAGTCATCAGTGTTTTATGAGGAATAAGTACATGTATTTACAATTACAATTATATATATATATTGGAACCAATCATATTCAGAAAGGCTAATGCTGTGTGGTTCAACTTTGAAACCCTGGCCTGGGAAACAGAGAAAAAAATTCCTAAGACAAACCTTGAATGATCCTCAGAGCACAGTATACAAACAGAACAAACCAGCTAGCAAGAATTATAACTGCATGAACTGAAATGCCCATTGATTTTAGACTTCGAAATTATGCAGGCCCAAAGAGCCTTTGGTTGGGTACTCCTAACCTACACCTATGCCATGTGATTTTACATAAACGCAAACAGGTTTACACCAAATATCGAAGTAGTTACATGATAAAACTTGGACCATAAGACCATAAGGCATAGAAGCACAATTAAGCCATTCGGTCCATAGAATGCTCTGCCAATTTGTCGTGGCTGATTGATTTCCCTCTCAACTGCATTCTCCTGCCTCCTTCCTGTAGCCTTTCATGCCCTGACTAATCAAGAATCTATCAACTTCTACCTTAAATACACCCAATAACCTGGCTTCTACAGCTGCCTGTGGCAACGACTTCCACAAGTTCACCATCCTCTGGCTAAAGAAATTCCTCTTAACCTCTGTTCTAAATGGATGTCCCTCTATTCTGAGGCTGTGCCCGCTGGTCCTAGACTCTCACACCATAGGAAACATCCTCTGCATGTCCACTCTATCTAGGTTTTTCAACATTTTATAGGTTTCAATGAGATCTGCCCGCATTCTTCTAAATTCTAGTGAGTAAAAGCCCAGAGCTATCAATCACTCTGTATACAATAAGCCTTTTATTCCTGTAATTATTCTCGTGAAACTCCTCTGAAACCTCTCCAATGTCAACACATCCTTTCTTAAATAAGGGGCCCAACTGCTCACAATACTCCAAGTAAGGCCTCACCATTAGATCAGATAGATCAGATGGGTCTATTGAGGAATATAGGGAAGCAAGAAAGGAGTTTAAGAAGGGGCTGAGAAGAGCAAGAAGGGGGCATGAGAAGGCCTTGGCAAGTAGGGTAAAGGAAAACCCCAAGGCATTCTTCAATTATGTGAAGAAAAAAAGGATGACAGAAGTGAAGGTAGGACTGATTAGTGATAAAGGTGGGAAGATGTGCCTGGAGGCTGTGGAAGTGAGCGAGGTCCTCAATGAATACTTTTCTTCGGTATTCACCAATGAGAGGGAACTTGATGATGGTGAGAACAATATGAGTGAGATTGATGTTCTGGAGCATGTTGATATTAAGGGAGAGGAGGTGTTGTTGTTAAAATACATTAGGACAGCTAAGTCCCTGGGGCCTGATGGAATATTCCCCAGGCTGCTCCACGAGGCGAGCGAAGAGATTGCTGAGCCTCTGGCTAGGATCTTTATGTCCTCGTTGTCCACGGGAATGGTACCGGAGGACTGGAGGGAGGCGAATGTTGTCCCCTTGTTCAAAAAAGGTAGTAGGGATAGTCCAGGTAATTATAGACCAGTGAACCTTACATCTGTGGTGGGAAAACTGTTGGAAAAGATTCTTAGAGATAGGATCTCTGGGCATTTAGAGAATCATGGTCTGATCAGGGACAGTCAGCATGGCTTTGTGAAGGGTAGATCATGTCTAACAAGCCTGATAGAGCTCTTTGAGGAGGTGACCGGGCATATAGATGAGGGTAGAGCAGTGGATGTGATCTATATGGATTTTAGTAAGGCATTTGACAAGGTTCCACACGGTAGGCTTATTCAGAAAGTCAGAAGGCATGGGATCCAGGGAAGTTTGGCCAGGTGGATTCAGAATTGGCTTGCCTGCAGAAGGCAGAGGGTCGTGGTGGAGGGAGTACATTCAGATTGGAGGATTGTGACTAGTGGTGTCCCACAAGGATCTGTTCTGGGACCTCTACTTTTCATGATTTTTATTAACGACCTGGATCTGGGGGTAGAAGAGTGTGTTGGCAAGTTTGCAGATGACACGAAGGTTGGTGGTGTTGTAGATAGTGTAGATGATTTTCAAAGTTTGCAGAGAGACATTGATAGGATGCAGAAGTGGGCTGAGAAGCGGCAGATGGAGTTCAATGCGGAGAAGTATGAGGTGGTACACTTTGGAAGGACAAACTCCAATGCAGAGTACAAAGTAAATGGTAGGATACTTGGTAGTGTGGAGGAGCGGAGGGATCTGGGAGTACATGTCCACAGATCCCTGAAAGTTGCCTCACAGGTGGATAGGGTAGTTAAGAAAGCTTATGGGGTGTTAGCTTTCATAAGTCAAGGGATAGAGTTTAAGGGTCGTGATGGAAAGGGTACAGAGGAGATTTACCAGGATGCTGCCTGGTTTAGAGAGTATGCATTATGATCAGAGATTAAGGGAGCTAGGGCTTTACTCTTTGGAGAGAAGGAGGATGAGAGGAGACATGATAGAGGTGTAAAAGCTAATAAGAGGAATAGATAGAGTGGATAGCCAGCGTCTCTTCCCCAGGGCACCACTGCTCATTACAAGAGGACATGGCTTTAACGTAAGGGGTGGGAAGTTCAAGGGGGATATTAGAGGAAGGTTTTTTTACTCAGAGAGTGGTTGGTGCGTGGAATGCACTGCCTGAGTCAGTGGTGGAGGCAGATACACTCGTGAAGTTTAAGAGACTACTAGACAGGTATATGGAGGAATTTAAGGTGGGGGCTTATATGGGGGGCAGGGTTTGAGGGTCGGCACAACATTGTGGGCTGAAGGGCCTGTACTGTGCTGTACTATTCTATGTTCTATGTTCTATTTTCTATTACCTTATAAAATCTCAGCATTATATCCTTGCTTTCATATTCTAGTCCTCTCTAAATGACTGCTAATATTGCATTTGCTTTCCTCACTACCGACGCAACCTGCAAATTAACCTTTAGGGAATCCTGCACAAGGACTCCCAAGTTCCTTTGAGCCTTGGATTTCAAATGGTTCAATTTAATATCAGAGAATGTGTACAGTCTACAACTTGAAATTCTTACTTTTCACAGAGACATCCATGAAACAAGAAACCCCAAAGAATGAATGATAGCAACATCAGAACCCCAAAGCCCCCACTCCCCACTTCTACACACAAGCAGCACCATTTAGAAAATAGTCTATGTTTTTATTCCTTCTACCAAAGTTCATGACCATACACCTCCCAACGCTATTCCATTTGTCACTTCTTTATCCATTCTCTTTATCTGACCTAGCCCTTGCAGCCACCCTGCTTCGAAAACTGTTTTAAAATATATACAGTATATATATCCACACCTAAAACTCTACATTGTCGCATCATAAACCCATTTACTGCCCAGACTCTTATTGTGAAGAAACTTCAAATACTGAGGCTGTACTTAATGTACCTCATGCCAATTGGCAGACAGGCTAATACCACACATCTAATCTTATCCTTCTCCAGAGAATTACAAAGACTTTTTGATGAATAAATCTTTTACTTCCTTAAATATTTCATCATATAGAGGGCTCCCATATCTCTAATCTACCTCAACAACATCAAAAGCTTCAGAAGAGTAGACAGGCACTGCAAAATAAAATATGGAAAACATTATATTTTATCTTTCAAATGTTTTCTTTTATGCAAATCCAAGCAATTTCTATAACATATAAAGGACGTATAATGAATATGTAAAATACTTTCTATTATTTCTTCAAATTTAAGATAGGTGCAGACAACAGCTTTTTAATTTAACACTGATCTGCCTCTTTGATATGTGTGAGAATCAGTTGTTGATATATTTGTTCATCTTCTATCACAGTGAATGGATCCAAATTTTTAAAACAAACTGGTGATCATGCATATTAATGGTGACATAAAGCATTTGGCTGGAATGGCTGTTGTATAGTGTGGCTTGGCATGCAGTTGGCTGTTCTTAAAATTTAGATCCAGAGAAACCCATATTAACATTCACTAAGTGTAGAGATACCCACCAATGACAATGGACTAATGGCTAATGGATCTGAATGACCTTTTCCTATCTGCTATTTTGACAGAAGTTTTGACAGATTGAGACTAAATGGACATTATGCACATTATTAATTCTACATCATTGAAAATTTGAGTTTAAGAGCTGACAGCTGGGTAGTCACCATGGTGTTCCAGAAGAGCTACCACCCACAAAGTACCATGCAAGAGAGAAATTAAGTTGAAATTATCCATTTACAAATGAAGTTCAAGGAAATTCTCAATACTGATAAAGTAATTTTGAAAGAGTAGTATGAATCTCCAAGAAGCTAATTAATCTTGATAACTATTACTGCATAATCTTTAAATTTTGCTGTCTTGATGTAAAATATTTTTTACTTTTAGGTAATGGAAGTTTCTTATCTCTTGTATTATCTAGAGAACCTCCTCTTGGTTTATATGATGACTTTTAAATGGTTCTTCAGGTTAAGATTCCAAAAGCAATCGTTAATCCAACTATCATGTTTTCAATGATTTCTACTTTTACCATTACTTTTATGCATATCAGGATCCTATGTTTTATGTTATAGCTGTATCAACCTGCCATATAATATAAAAGTTATAGGCACAATCATCACCCATTTCATATTTGCAAGGCAGAATTAAACATCAGCTCCTTCATTAAAAGTTTTGCTTCTTTGCTGCTGATCCATTGTAATGCAAAATGGTTCAGCAACGAAGCACTTATCTGGTAGAAATCTAATCATGAGTGTTCATTAAAAGGTGATAGAAGTTGCCCAGTTCCTTCACCAACCAACTGTTTCCTGTGGATAACTCTGCAAACAGCTGATGTAAACTTCAGACAGCTTTAATCATGTGTTCAATAAATACAGTTGACCTGTAGGCTTCCAACTATATAAATGCCATCAGATGCAGAGCAAGTTGACGCTGTCTAAAAAACTTGTGCATATGTTTCTCTATGGATGTAAAAGCTTGTTTAGCGAACATTTCCTGATTAGTTAGTGCTCATCAGGAATTTGTTCTGGGCACAACGGGTCACAGGTCCTTTCAGTTCAGCGGACATTGCCTGGCACCGGTCATGCAGCTAATTGTGTCTTTGATTACATTATGTACCTTTATTCTACTGCCAATGGAAAATGGAGTTTTGTGGGCATCCCATGACTTTTTAATTCTCGTGCAAAGATTGAGAAAGAGACAGCAATTAAAGGGCCGTGATAGTCAATTCTATCTCCTGCATGTAGCATCTTCCAGATTTATTTGCAAAATAAACTAAAGTAAAATTTATTATCAGAGAACATACATGTCACCACATACAACCCTGAGATTCTTTTTTGCGGGCATACTTAGGAAATATATAAAAAAGTAGCTGTAAACAGGATCTTTACTTTATTCTCACCAAACAATTGATACTAGAGCATACAATTATCACAGCGATATTTGATTCTGCGCTTCGCACTCCCTGGTGTATGAATCGATAGTAAATATTAAAAATCTAAATTATAAACCATTAATAGAAAATAGAAAAGGGAAAGTAAGGTAGTGCAAAAAGACCGAGAGGCAGGTCCGGATATTTGGAGGGTACGCCCAGATCTGGGTCAGGATCCATTCAGCAGTCTTCTCACAGTTGGAAAGAAGCTGTTCCCAAATCTGGCCGTACAAGTCTTCAAGCTCCTGAGCCTTCTCCCGGAGGGAAGAGGGACAAAAAGTGTGTTGGCTGGTGGGTCCTGTCCTTGATTATCCTGGCAGCACTGCTCCGACAGCGTGCGGTGTGAAGTGAGTCCAAGGACGGAAGATTGGTTTGTGTGATGTGCTGGGCTATGTTCATGATCTTCTGCAGCTTCTTTCGGTCTTGGACAGGACAACTTCCATACCAGGTTGTGATGCACCCTAGAAGAATGCTTTCTACAGTGCATCTATAAAAATTAGTGAGGGTTTTAGGGGACAGGCCAAATTTCTTTAGCTTTCTCAGGAAGTAAAGGCGCTGGTGGGCCTTCTTGGCAGTGGACTCTGCTTGGTTGGACCAAGTCAGGTCATTTGTGATATTGACCCTGAGGAACTTAAAGCTTTTGACCTGTTCCACTTGCACACCATTGACGTAAATGGGGTCGTGCGGTCTGCTACTCCTTCTGAAGTCAACAACCAATTCCTTTGTCTTGCTGACGTTGAGGGATAGGTTATTGTCTGCGCCCCATGCCACCAGGTTCTTAATTTCCTCTCTGTACTCAAACTCATCATTACCCGAGATACGGCCTACAATTGTTGTGTCATCAGCAAACTTGTATATTGAGTTTGATGGAAACTTGGCTATATTTGTAACTGTAAACATCAGGAACTGTAAACTGTAAATAAACTGTAGAAATGCAGATAATAAATAAATAGCACTAAATAACGAGCATGAAATAAAAAGATAGGAGTCCCTAAATGAGTGTAGTTATCCCATTTTGTTCAATAAAAAGATAAAAGAATGCTTAAATGAGTGTAGTTATCTCTTTTTGTTCAAGAGCCTGATGATTGAGAGGTAGTAACTGTTCTTGAAGCTGGTGGTGCAAGTCCTCAGGCACCTGTAACTTCTATCTAATGGCAGTAGCGAGAAAAGTGAAAAGAGCATGGCCTGGGTGATGAGGGTCTTTGATGATGGATGCTGCTTTTCCAGACCAATATTTTATGTATAGAGTTGGTAGAAAGTCTGTGAACCCTGTAGAATGTTCTCTATTTCTGCATAAGTATGACCTAAAATCTGATCAGATCTTCACGTAAGTCCTAAAACTAGGTAAAGAGAACCCAATTAAATATAGTAACATTAAAAAAAATTATACTTGTTAATTTATTTATTGAGAAAAATGCTTGAATATTACAGGTATTTGTTGGAAAAAGTATATGAACCTTTGCTTTCTGTAACTGGTGTGATGCCCTTGTAATAACTTCAACCAAACATCTCTGGTAACTGTTGATCTGTCCTGCACATTGGCTTGGAAGAATTTTAGGTCATTCCGCCTAACAAAACTGTTGGTGGGCTTCCTTGCATGAACTACTTGTTTCAGGTCCTTCCACAATATTTCTATAGGATTAAGGTCAGGATTTTGACCTACCCATTCCAAGATACGAATGTTCTTCTTTTTAAACCATTCTGTTATGATTTACTCCTGTCTTTTGGATCATTGTCTTGTTGCATTATCCAACTTCTAGTAAACTTTAAGTCATGGACTTGACATTCAATGACATTCTCTTGATGAAATTTTGAATTCATTGTTCCCTCAACAATTGCAAGCTGTCCAGGCCCTGAGGCAACAAAGCAGCCCCAAACCAAGATGCTCCTTCCACCATGTTTCACAGTTAGGATGAGGTTTTAGTGTTGGTGTGCAGCGCCCTTTTTCCACCAAACATAGCAAAATGCATTTCTGCCAAAAAGCTCAACTTTTGTCTTATCTGTCCACAGAACATTGTCTAGAAGCATTGTAGAACATCCAGGTGGTCTTTTGCAAACTTGAGACATGCAGCACTGATTTTTGGGAAAGCAGTGGTTTCCTCCGTGGTGTCCTTCCATGAGAATCATTCTTGTTCAGTGTTTTTCATATAGTGGACACATGAACGGAGACTTTAGCAAATTCTAGAGATTTCTACAGGTCTTTTCCTGTTATCCTTGGTTTCTTTTTCACCTCCTTCAATTACATATTGTGCTTGGTGTAATTTTTGCAGGATGCCTACTCCTAGAGAGTGTAGTAACAGTATTGCAAACAACAGGAATTCGACAGATGCTGGAAATTCAAGCAACTTTGATGTGAGCAACAGTACTGAATTGCTTTCATTTGTAGACAATTTCTCTTACTGTGGACTGATGAACACAAGTCTTTAGAAATGCTTTAGTTGCCTTTTTCAGCTTCATGTGTCTCTACAGTTCTTCTAAGGTCCTCTGAGAGTTATTTTGATCGAGGCATGGTGCACATAAATAGATCTTTCTTCAGAAGAGCAGGCTCTGTCATTAACCTGACTTTGTGTGTCTTTTTCATAAGGTGGGGCACCTCTACAACCCACATCTCCAATCTCATCTCATTGATTGGAACACCTGACTCCAAATAACTTTTGTAGTAGGCATTACCCCAGAGCCTCACATACTTTTTTCAGCAAATACATGTAATATTGGACTATTTTCCTCAATAAATAAATGAACAAGTATAATGTGTTTTGTTTTATTTATTTATTTAATTGGGTTCTCTTTAATTAGTTTTAGGACTTATGTGAAGATCCGATCACATTTTAGGTCATATTTATGCAGAAATGGAGAAAATTCTACGGTGTCCACAAACTTTCTGACACCACTGTAGATCTTATGTTATGTTACAATGCCAGCATTATGTTAGTTAGTCACTGATCACAGCATCTTTTAAGTAAATCATTTGTATGTCTCTTGTCACAATCAACAGACCTTGATCAGCCCAAGTCTTGCAGTGACTTTGGGATGTTCACAGGTAAAACCAAATTATCATGCTGGGGAGGCTGCCAGCACATATACCCTCTCCCATTTACCCCACCCTTGCTGGCAGCAATCTTCTGTGTTACTCCATGGTTACCATTGAGAATATTCTGTAAAAGCCAACTTGCTTCCCAGCACAAACAAGAGAAAATCTGCAGATGCAAGAAATCCAAGCTACACACACAAAGTGATGGAGGAATTCCCAGCAGGCCAGGCAACATCTATGGAAAAAAATACAGTCAATGTTTTGGGCCGAAACCCTTCAGCAGGACTGGAGTAAAAAAGCTGAGGAATAGATTTTAAAGGTGGGGGAGGGAAGAGAGAAACGCCAGGTGATAGGTGAAACTTGGAGGAGGAGGGATGAAGTAAAGAGCTGGGAAGGTAATTGGTGAAAGAGATTGAAGGTCATGGAAGAAAGAAAAAGGAGGGGAGGAGCATCAGAGGGAATTGATGGGTGGGCAAGGAGATAACATGAGCGAGGGAAAACTGGATGGGAAATGATGGGGGGGCGGTGAGAGGCATTACCAGAGTTTAAGAAATCGACATTTGTGCCATCAGGTTAGATGCTACCCAAACGGAATATAAGGTGTTCTTCCAACCTAAGAGTGGCCTCATCATGACAGTGGAGGAGGCCATGGATAGACATATTGGAATGGGAATGGGAAGTGGAATTAAAATGGGTGGCCTCTGGAAGATTCTACTTTTTCTGGCAGCAGTTAGCAGGCAAAGAAACAATGGCTGCAATCCCTGAAGTCATTTGAAATCAGGATCCATGATGGTAAAGTTTATCACATGCCTCAGGGTTAACACCATCAATGTTTCCTTTAAGGTGTATGTGCGTGTGCGCATGCACACATCTTTTGCTACTAGCGCACACAGGAGTGTAAATGGCGCACAAAAGGTTGTCGCCCTCTATTTTGTTGGCGTGTTTAGTTTTATGATCATACACAATCACATTTCCTTTTCTGGTTTCTGATGCAGGCAGGGTTGACAACGTGGTGTTTGCAATGAGTTGTCTGCAGATTTTACAACTGGCTTATTTATACTGTTTTCATTGAAGAAATTATTCAATGCACACATGTTGTTGTCACTGGGCAAAAAATTGCACAGCACAAGATTTTTGCACACACTGGTCATTACAAATTAGAGGGGACATTGAACAACATCTTGACCATTTTTTTACTTAATTGGGATTTCATTCCTAATCACTTGACAGGGCAGTAGCTACAAGGAATGGTTATAAGCATGGCAAAAAATAGTAAACTCAAATTCCTAGGCAATTGTATATTACCCAAAGAATGCACAATCAGAATGCACAACTATACTTGACTATGGATATCTCGGTCAGAAGAATTCCATTCTCGTAAACCACCACAATCTGCTTGCTATTCAGGTTGATCAGTGCTTCAGCGTTATTATGATTGATTTTTAAATAGAAATTGAAATGAATCCCTGGGTTTGTTCTGTTGTAGAGTGAACAATAGCCCTTCAAAGTTGATGATATTGTTACCACAAAGGCATTACTTTGGAACATTGGAAAGTATAAAAATAATGGGCTCTGTGCTAAATCACGTGTCCACGTAAAACAGACCATAACATGTCAATATAAAATACAGATCATTGTTCAGCTGCGATTGCACTGCATAATAGTACAGCTGAAAGGGTAAAATGGCCAATTCAAGATCCAAGCTTCCTGTAACGAAACCTAGAATTTGTTTGTAACGCATGAATGCCACTCCTGTCCTTTATTTTGCTTATTTATCTGAGCTGTATGGCTATCAAAAAATGACAGATATATAAAAATGCGAGATTTGATAGTCAGTTTTGTCTTACACAGGAAATCTAATGAAATTACTATCTCTTACTTCTGGCAATTTGCACTTGAGAGACTACACCCATTGTGTACAGCAAGGACTATTCCTGAAGCCCATCAGGTTCTCTACCCTTGCACTTCCAATTTTAGGTGACTAAGTGGGCATTTCCTGTCGTCAGTCCTCTTCCCAAAATGCATTTCCTCCTATTTCTTTGCACTAAACTTTGAATGGCACCCATCTGTTTAGCTTGAGAGTGATGAACAACAGCCATTATTGAGCCCTCGGAACTGGGTGACATAATGTGTGTGTGTTGGAAGTATGCAGAACACAGAATAGCTGACCTTATAATTCTTCGTGTAATACCAATTTGAGCCCCATCAGTCTGAGATACTTCCATCCAGCAAGCACGAAGAGCTAACCTTGACCCTAATAACAGGAAGAAGACCCTATTTGTTCCATTTAAACAGACCCTCAATGATATGTGACTGGGGACAGAGGGTGGTTGGTTGGAGAAAACTCAAGGAGTCACATAACAGAGAAAACTGGCCCATCGAGTTCGTGATGACCACCAACTACTTATTTAAACCAATCCTACATTGAGCTTGTTTTTAGTCCCATTGATTCCCCCCATTTACAGTGGCTGATTAACCTACCAACTTATACGTGTTTGGGATGTGAGACAGGGGAAGAACATGCAAACTCCACACGGACAGCACCAGGGGTCAGAATTGAACCAGGGTCTCTGGCATAGTAGGGCAGTAGCTCCACTAATTTGTTTTCCAAAGTAAAAGGTAAAAGAGCCCCCTCTGGAAAAGAAATTGAGCTTTTAGTAGTTATCCCTCTAGGAATCCTGCATGGCAGGGAGGAGGAGAAAAAACTTCAATGAGCAGGCCACATTACTAGAAGAAACCGAGGTGAAGGGGGAGAAGGATCTGGTCAGTAGGATAAATCTTCAATGATCATTCAATATGTATGATCTCAAGTACAGCTGATGAAGAAGCAAAGTGACTGGAATCCCAGGTTCTCCGTGGGGACTGGCACTACCTCTTCCACATATCGTCTTCCAGCTTCACACATCGTATCCCCTCCCAACCCACTCACCTGGTCTCACCTATCACCTGCCCGCCTGTACTGTTCCTCTCCTTCCTGAAAATATTCCTGCTCATTTCTGAAATTAGCCACCTTGCAGTGTTCTGATGAATCAAAGAAGGGGAACAATCGTCTCTAAGCAAAGAGGGGGGAAGATGACTTCCTCTTCATTGGAGAGAGGGCAACAGGTTGTGTAGAGACAAGCTCTGCAGGCTTAATCAGAATTAGAATCAGAATCAGGTTTATTATCACCGGCATGTGACGTGAAATTTGTTAACTTAGAAGCAGCAGTTCAATGCAATATATAAAATAGAAGAAAAAAATAATAAATAAATAAGAAAATCTTACTCAGTATACTTTTGTACAATATAAGTATATTGAATAGATTAAAAATGGTGCAAAAAACAGAAATACTACATATTTTTAAAGAAGTGAGGTAGTGTCCAAGGGTTCAATGTCCATTTAGGAATCAGATGGCAGAGGGGAAGAAGCTGTTCCTGAATCGCTGAGTGTGTGCCTTCAGGCTTCTGTATCTCCTACCTGATGGTAACAGTGAGAAAAGGGCATGCCCTGGGTGCTGGAGGTCCTTAATAATAGATGCTGACTTTCTGAGACACCGCTCCCTGAAGATGTCCTGGGTACTTTGTAGGCTAGTACCCAAGATGGAGCCGACTAAATTTACAACCCTTTGCAGCTTCTTTCAGTCCTGTGCAGTAGCCCCTCCATACCAGACAGTGATGCAGCCTGTCATAATGTTCTCTATGGTACATCTATAGAAGTTTTTGAGTGTATTTGTTGACATACCAAATCTCTTCAAACTCCTAATAACATATAGCCACTGTCTTGCCTTCTTTATAACTGCATCAATATGTTGAGACCAGGTTAGATCCTCAGAGATCTTGACACCCAGGAACTTGAAACTGCTCACTCTCTCCACTTCTATGTGCTCCTTCGTCTTACCCTCCTAGAAGTCTATGGTGCAAGTGGTGATGACCTGCAGACATATGTCAATAGCGTCTGCAAATAGAAACCTGACCCATATCAGAACCACAAATAACATTATTCCCTTAATGTTCAAATAGTTTGGTATCTCATAAAGAAAACACTAAGTTTTGTGACCAGGTAGTTTGCACAATGCCCTCAACCTGGGGTACCTGCCAAAGTCATGCCACCAGAATGCCCAAATGCAGGCTTTTGATATACAGAGGGTTTCCCTTGAGCACCTGGCCCCTATTCCAGTCTGGCGTCCAGCAATCAGAACAAACCAGTCTTACAATCAGTGACAGAACTACATGCAGTAGTGAAAGCAAATTCTGAGCTCCTTAAAGAGGGATTTCAATGTATGATACACTCTGAAAGTGCCTGCAGTACTGTCCAGAGAGGATGATCTGTCTACAATGCTCATGCCTCTTGAAGGAAAGAAAAAAGAACAAAATCCCATTGCACCACAGTTGCCATTTGCCATACCTTTGTCGAAAGTTATCTAAACATTCTTTAATCTTGCTCTTTGTTCGCATTACCAGTCTGCAGTTGGCCGCTTATATCTTACAAAATCCTTCAGGAAACTGGAGGTACTAAAGCCAACACACTACTACTGACATGCCTTGTCATTTCTCAATAAAATGAGGTTGGAGAAAATGTGAAACTCTGCCACAGACAATAAGTAAAGTAAACAGTGTACAAAAAAATCATAGGATCTGCAGACGTTGGAAATCTAAAATAAAAATTGAAAATGCTAGAAATTCTCAATAGGTCAGGCTGCATCTGCAGGAAGAGAATAACATTCCCAGTTAAGGGGTAGTTAGGCAGAAAAGAACAGAGTGTAATTCTGCTGGATTTGGATAAGAAAGGAAGTAAGGAAGCTTTAACAAGGAATTTTGACATTAGCTTGCTCCATATTGTACATATGCTGGAATTCCTTGCAATTTCCAGGCTTACTCTTCATTTCATTTCATTTTTAAATCTTTTTTATTAATTATTATTGAAAATCAACAACAAAGAAAAATATATCAAAATAATCAAGACAACATATCCATATGTAGAATAAGAGTTAAACTATCATCCAAACTGAACAGTATATCGATAATAATTTAAAAAAAACAAAATGATAAAGCAAACAACAGGAATTCTGCAGATGCTGGAAATTAAAGTAACACACATAAAAGTTGCTGGTGAACGCAGCAGGCCAGGCAGCATCTCTAGGAAGAGGTGCAGTCGACGTTTCAGGCCGAGACCCTTCGTCAGGACTAACTGAAGGAAGAGTGAGTAAGGGATTTGAAAGTTGGAGGGGGAGGGGGAGATCCAAAATGATAGGAGAAGACAGGAGGGGGAGGGATGGAGCCAAGAGCTGGACAGGTGATAGGCAAAAGGGATACGAGAGGATCATGGGATAGGAGGGCCGGGAAGAAAGACAGGGGGGGGGGACCCAGAGGATGGGCAAGGGGTATATTCAGAGGGACAGAGGGAGAAAAAGGAGAGTGAGAGAAAGAATGTGTGTATAAAAATAAGTAACAGATGGGGTACGAGGGGGAGGTGGGGCATTAGCGGAAGTTAGAGAAGTCGATGTTCATGCCATCAGGTTGGAGGCTACCCAGACGGAATATAAGGTGTTGTTCCTCCAACCTGAGTGTGGCTTCATCTTTACAGTAGAGGAGGCCGTGGATAGACATGTCAGAATGGGAATGGGATGTGGAATTAAAATGTGTGGCCACTGGGAGATCCTGCTTTCTCTGGCGGACAGAGCGTAGGTGTTCAGCAAAGCGGTCGCCCAGTCTGCGTCGGGTCTCGCAAATATATAAAAGGCCACATCGGGAGCACCGGACGCAGTATATCACCCCAGCCGACTCACAGGTGAAGTGTTGCCTCACCTGGAAGGACTGTTTGGGGCCCTGAATGGTGGTAAGGGAGGAAGTGTAAGGGCATGTGTAGCACTTGTTCCGCTTACACGGATAAGTGCCAGGAGGGAGATAAGTGGGGAGGGATGGGGGGGACGAATGGACAAGGGAGTCGCGTAGGGAGCGATCCCTGCGGAATGCAGAGAGAGGGGGAGAGCGAAAGATGTGCTTAGTGGTGGGATCCCATTGGAGGTGGCGGAAGTTACGGAGAATAATATGTTGGACCCGGAGGCTGGTGGGGTGGTAGGTGAGGACCAGGGGAACCCTATTCCTAGTGGGGTGGCGGGAGGATGGAGTGAGAGCAGATGTATGTGAAATGGGGGAGATGCGTTTAAGGGCAGTTGATAGTGGAGGAAGGGAAGCCCCTTTCTTTAAAAAAGGAAGGCATCTCCCTCGTCCTAGGATGAAAAGTCTCATCCTGAGAGCAGATGCGGTGGAGACGGAGGAATTGCGAGAAGGGGATGGCGTTTTTGCAAGAGACAGGGTGAGAAGAGGAATAGTCCAGATAGCTGTGAGAGTCAGTAGGCTTATAGTAGACATCAGTGGATAAGCTGTCTCCAGAGACAGAGACAGAAAGATCTGGAAAGGGGAGGGAGGTGTCGGAAATGGACCAGGTAAACTTGAGGGCAGGGTGAAAGTTGGAGGCAAAGTTAATAAAGTCAACGAGCTCTGCATGCGTGCAGGAAGCAGCATCAATGCAGTCGTCGATGTAGCGAAGGAAAAGTGGGGGACAGATACCAGAATAGGCACGGAACATAGATTGTTCCACAAAGCCAACAAAAAGGCAGGCATAGCTAGGACCCATACGGGTGCCCATAGCTACACCTTTAGTCTGGAGGAAGTGGGCGGAGCCAAAGGAGAAATTATTAAGAGTAAGGACTAATTCCGCTAGACGGAGCAGAGTGGTGGTAGAGGGGAACTGATTAGAGGTCTGGAATCCAAAAAGAAGTGTAGAGCTTTGAGAAATGATAAAGCCATTTTTTTGGAAAAAAGAAAGGAAGAAAAAAGAACCCCTACTAACTAAAACAAAAAAAAACAATAACAAAAAAAAATAGGAAAATAAAAATCATTTGGAGCACAAACCCAGAGCTATATGCCATACAAGCTTCCATAGGCTTACTCTTACAGACTCTAAAATTGGTAGAGACCTAACCCTTAAAAAAGCAGCCCACACAGCCCAATAAACTGCTTTGCTTCGTCACTACACAACAGTTAGTGTCAGCAAACACAAGAGGTTCTGCATATAATGGAAATCCAGAGTAACGCATACAAAACCTTGGAAGAACTCAGCATGTCAGGGAACAGCAGGAGGGGAGGAGAAGATGGCGGCACGACGCAGCGCGCGTGGCCGCTCCGAAATGATATCGTATTTGTGAACTAGGATGCCATGCACAATCCTGATTTGATGGAGACAGACGTGAGAAGCACGGAGGAACATCTGGAGAAACTTCTGAAATGCCTGCTTCACTGCGGCTGCTACTGTGTGATCCAGAATCTCTGGAGGGGAAGGCCCCAAATCCTCAACTTTGCCTATTGCTTGTTGCCGGGGCCAGGGTCAAAGCGCTCGGCAGAGATGGTGCTCGGTGCTCGGTGTCAGAGGGCTGGTCGGAGGCTTGAAGCTTTCGGACGGACTCAAGAGTCGGCTGTGGTCAGGTGCTTCCAGGATACTGCATCGGCAAGTTTGCGGTGCTGGAAGCTCATGGCAGGGAGAGTTTCTCCCTTCAACTGTCTGCGTGAGATGATGGGACTTTTGAGAGACTTTGAGACTTTTTTTTACCATGCCCATGGTCTGTTCTTCATCAAATTACGGCATTGCTTTGCACTGTTGTAACTATATGTTATAATTATGTGGTTTTTGTCAGTTTTTTTCAGTCTTGGTTCGTCTTGTGTTTCTGTGATATCATTCTAGAGGAACATTGTATCATTTCTTAATACATGCATCACTAAATGACAATAAAAGAGGACTGCGTGTCCTCATAATCTAATGTAAAAAAAATCTAAACATCTATGGAAATGAATAAACAGTCAATGTTTCGAGCTGAGACCCTTCATCCAGACAGCAGCTGGCTCTTGGGATTTATTTGTAGACAGGGACTGCTCATAGTTAGAGTGGAAGGGTAGTGCTAAATTTTAGTCGCTGAACTGTGACTGGACTCCAAAGTATCACAGAATAAATCTGGTTTTTATCCCATTAATTGATTGCATTGCCCAAGTGGAAAATTACCCATAGAAAGGTTTCTCCTCCACTATGGAGTGCTTTTCTTCAAATAATACAAACTACAATTTCTAGTAATAATGAGATTAGCTATTCTTCTGATGTGTTTATGTGTGACTTCATTTAATATTGATGTGTTTTACTTCACTGCCCTCAAAACTGCAAGCTGCAACATAAATGGGAATGTTGAATATTATTTTGGCTGGTGTCTTTAGCAGTGCGGGTTGACGAAGTTGCAGTTGCTAATACAAATTGGACTAAATACTTTTATCTTTTAGTTACAAAGGTTTATCCTGTATGTTGCTTGTCTCCTTCTGTGCAACGATTAAAGCTTAGATTGAGAATCCTCACACCGCCTACATTTGGTTAACTGCATGATCCACCACAACAATCCTGTGATTGCTTATTTGACTTGCAAAGGAAGTGAGAGGTGTCAAAGATACACACTACACTGCAGAGAGGCTTTAGCTCCGGAGATTATCTTTTACTGACTGAGAGATAATTTAGCAGTTTCTGTGCCTCTGGGGGCTAGTGAAAATTTCACATGGAGTCATCGCTGTATCTTGGCCCTTAATTAAATCCCGGTGCTTTTGAATGCTGCAGCAAAGTAATTTTAAAGCTAAAGATAGATATACAATCAGTGGCCACTTTATTTGGTATCTCCTCTACCTATTAAAGTGGCAGCTGGGTGTATGTTCATGGTCTTCTGCTGCTGTAGCCCATCCACTTCAAGGTTCGATGTGTTGTGCATTCAAAGATGCTCTTCAACACACCACTTTTGTAATGCATGGTTATTTGGGATACTGTTGCCTTCCTGGTCCCAACATATCGATGTAGTTATAAGGAAGGCACGACAGCAGCTATACTTCATTAGACGTTTGAAGAGATTTAGTATGTCAACAAATACACTCAAAAAGTTGTACCATGGAGAGCATTCTGACAGGCTGCATCACTGTCTGGGTATGGAGGGGCTACTACGCAGGACCGAAAGAAGCTGCAGAGGGTTGTAAATCTAGTCAGCTCCATCTTGGGTGCGAGCCTACAAAGAACCCAGGAGTGGGTTCAGGGAGTGGTGTCTCAGAAAGGCAGCGTCCATTATTAAGGACCTCCAGCACCCAGGGCATGCCCTTTTATCACTGTTACCATCGGGTAGGAGATACAGAAGCCTGAAGGCAGACACTCAGCGATTCAGGAACAGCTTCTCCCCGTCTGCCATCCGAGTTCTAAATGGACATTGACTCCTTGGACACTGCCTAAGTTCTGTCATTAACAAGGCACTTTCACCTACAGAACTGCCACTCACTGGAGACTTGCACCATTCACGGTAAACTGTAGATACCGTTGTGCATGAAAATCGAATGAGTTCAGCAGTTTCTGAGATACTCAAACCGCCCCGTCAACACCAACAATCCTTCCATGGTCAAAGTCACTAAGATCGTATTTCTTCCCCATTCTGATGTCTGTTCTGAATAACAACTGGACCCCTTGACCATGTCTCCATGTCTGCATTGAGTTGCTGCCACGTGATCGGGTGATTAGATATTTGCATTAACAAGCAGGTGTACAGGTGTACCTAACAAAGTGGCCACTGAATATAAGTAGAATTACTTGCCCAGACATCAATACAATGATACGCTTATGCAATATTGTGATGATAATCAGCAAAATGCACCTAATACAATTACTTGAAATTTAAGCAACACACATCAAAGTTGCTGGTGAACGCAGCAGGCCAGGCAGCATCTCTAGGAAGAGGTGCAGTCGACGTTTCAGGCCGAGACCTTTCGTCAGGACTAACTGAAGGAAGAGTGAGTAAGAGATTTGAAAGTTGGAGGGGGAGGGGGAGATCCAAAATGATAGGAGAAGACAGGAGGGGGAGGGATGGAGCCAAGAGCTGGACAGGTGATTGGCAAAAGGGGATACGAGAGGATCATGGGACAGGAGGTCCCGGAAGAAAGACAAGGGGGGGGGACCCAGAGGATGGGCAAGGGGTATATTCAGAGGGACAGAGGGAGAAAAAGGAGAGTGAGAGAAAGAATGTGTGCATAAAAATAAGTAACAGATGGGGTACGAGGGGGAGGTGGGGCCTAGCGGAAGTTAGAGAAGTTGATGTTCATGCCATCAGGTTGGAGGCTACCCAGACGGAATATAAGGTGTTGTTCCTCCAACCTGAGTGTGGCTTCATCTTTACAGTAGAGGAGGCCGTGGATAGACATGTCAGAATGGGAATGGGATGTGGAATTAAAATGTGTGGCCACTGGGAGATCCTGTTTTCTCTGGCGGACAGAGCGTAGATGTTCAGCAAAGCGGTCTCCCAGTCTGCGTCGGGTCCCGCCAATATATAAAAGGCCACATCGGGAGCACCGGACGCAGTATATCACCCCAGTCGACTCACAGGTGAAGTGTTGCCTCACCTGGAAGGACTGTTTGGGGCCCTGAATGGTGGTAAGGGAGGAAGTATAAGGGCATGTGTAGCACTTGTTCCGCTTACACGGATAAGTGCCAGGAGGGAGATCAGTGGGGAGGGATGGGGGGGACGAATGGAAACAAAATTAATAAATTAATAAACATGCCGCGAAATTCTCTTTGCGAAGACGAGATTTGGTATTTCTTAGGCATTTGATGGGTGACATAAATATTCTGACCTCCTGATGAGACATTGAAAAAGCTCAGTTGATTTTGGCACCTAAGCTCTATTGACAAAACATTGATGGTTTTCCAGAAATTTGGGAATCTTCAGTAGGCAGTCATTTAATTGGAAGGAAAGGATTTCTGCCTTAGAACTACATGCTTAAAATAAACAACTTGCTTATTTTATTTCTTCTAACAAGAAAGAATAAACTGCAGTAAGAAAGGCATTTCTGGTTGATTACTCAACACAGGATAATCACAAATGTTTTTACCTGTTTTGATTTATCATAATTTCTGTGTGACTAGTGTAATCTCGGCAGCCTGAGGAAGAGAAGATCCTGCTATTTCTCCTCTTGGTGAGCAGCAGACTTATCACTGTTTAGAACTGCATGTTTCAATGTCATACTGATGAAGGTACTAATAGGGTCAAGGAGATACAACAATTGAGGCAGGTTTCATAACTAAATATGTCGCCGGGATCCAAATCATAACACATAGGAGCAGAATTAGGCCTTTCGGCCTCCTAAATCTGCTCTGCCATTCCGTCATGGCTGATTTATTATGCCTCTCAACCCCATTCTTCTGCCTTCTCCCCATAAACTTTGATGGCCTTACTAATCAAGCACCTATCAACCTCCACTCTCAAATAATAATGAGGCATCCTATGGAGAGGTGATCGCCCTGACATGGGGCGTCAAGAAAACAAGGTCTCCCTCAATGTCGCAAAAACAAAGGAGCTGGTTATGGTCTACAGGAAGAATGGAGACAAGCTAGCCCCTATTGACATCAATGGATCTGGGGTTGCGAAGGTGAACAGCTTTAAGTTCCTCAGCATAAACATCACCGAGGATCTCACTTGGTCTGTACATACCGTCTGTGTGGTGAAAAAGGCACAACAGCGCCTCTTTCATCTCAGACGGTTGAAGAAGTTTTTATAGGCCCCCAGATCCTAAAAACTTTCTATAGGGGCATGGTTGAGATGATTGAGAGCATCCTGACTGGCTGCATCACAGTCTGGTATGGGAACTGTACTTCCCTTAGTCACAGGACTCTGCAGAGAGTGGTGCGGACAGCCCAGCGCATCTGTAGATGTGAACTTCCCACTATTCAGGATATTTACAAAGACAAGTGTGCAAAAAGGACCTGAAGGATCATTGGGGATTCGAATCACCCCAACCACAAACTGTTCCAGCTGCTACCATCCGGGAAATGGTACCACAGCATAAAAGCCAGGACCAACAGGCTCCAGGACAGCTTCTTCCACTAGGCCATCAGACTGCTTAATTCATACTGATACAACTGTATTTCTATGTTATATTGACTGTCCTGTTGTACATAATATTTATTATAAATTACTATAAATTGTGCAATGTGCAATTTATAGTAATTTATAATAAATATTATGTACAACAGACGTAACATAATGATTTTTACTCCTCATGTATGTGAAAGATGTAAGAAAAAAAGTCAATTCCATTCAATTCAATAAAGGTAACCAATGACTTGGCCTCCACAGCCACAGTGGCAATGAATTCAACAGATTCACCACCCTGTAGCAAACCATCCCTGCACCAGTCCTGTAATGAGATGGTCAGTTTATGCATCATTACTGTATGACCTGGAGTTTAGCACAAAGAGAGGTTTTGTGACCTCATCAAAAGAGCAACAATGTGATACTTTCTACATCTCCATATATGCATGTAATACTGTTTTATTTCATTTTTGGAAATAAAACTGCATACCTTGAGTGTGTGTATATATATAGCATTGAGGCAAGAAGTATCTCATTCTGTTCTGTACAGATAGCTTTATCCTTCTTCCATTCCACATTCTTCTTCTTCACTGCTGCAGGAGTTCTTTTCAAACACAAGTCACTTTCTGTTTATGCACAGTAACAGCAGTGGTTAGAAATCAACCGTGTGAATGGATGTTTCTTTATTCATTTGCAAACTACTTTCCCCATAACTTTAGCAACTATATCCCATTCTTCCACAAACACGCTGTTCCTCTCTCATGGTGCACTCGCTAGTTAATAAATCGTCATGCTGCTGAACCGCACTTTATAACAAAGAAGTAACAGCTTTCTTCAGAAGCTGCTGGCAAAAGAAGAGTTGAACCTGGAGCTTTGGAGATGGGTGAATTTGTACACCTTCACTCAGTGCTTCAGTCTGAAGAAGAAGGAAGCCTTCAAGATATTAGAACTGGGAACAGGTGTGATGGATGTTCACTATCCAGGGCTGGGGGACCTTTCTTTCTTTGCCAAACTCAGCTTTCTAAACACTAGCAACTGACACTTCTAGAAATTGAAATGTTGTTTTTAAGTAAGTTAAACATCCAACCAACATTCTTTGTTTGGCTTCTTGTTGTAAGCCTGAGCCAGTCTTCAGTTCTTAATGTAAATGACAAGCAATAGTCAGTTTGAAGTTAAAAGGACAGTTTTGCAAACCAGTGCTGTCTATGAAGCAGACTGCTGGCCTATAGCACCTGGGCTAACTGCTAAAGAGATGTAGTGTAAGACAATGGAGTTATTTAACTGGGCTTGTTTCAAACTAGACAACACTGTCTAAGTTGCTTAGCTCAAAGAAGCTTGCAGACAAGATTGATATTATCACTTCGTATATCAAATAGCTGATCTGTTAATAGTTGGAAGGTTTGCTGTGTACTTGTGTATTCTGCTTCACATCATTAATCATGGGTACCTGGGAACTCTGTCACCACAAGCTTTTAGACCACTTGTGTTTAAAGGTATCTGGAAAAAAATATCATATGTGTGAGGTCGTACAGTGGCAAAGTAGCAATATAAACGTAGGGAGAAGCCCAGACTTTTTGAGAATAGTCCAGGAACATCAAGAAACATGGGATGAACTACATTCCTCTGGCCTTCAATTTCTGCAACTGATGACTGATTGGTCTGCACTCATGGGTATGTCTTTTTAGATTATAGGAATTATACCTGTATTTTGGAAATGCTTTGTGTTTCACAAACTGTTTGTAATTGTGAAGATTTTTATAAAATGGAAATCCTCTGAGAGTTTAAAATATGTATCACTAAAATAAATGAACTGCGTTTAAACTACTTTTGTTAGTTGGAAGTACCTCCTCCTTGGTAGCTCAAATAGTGACTATTGGCTGCTAAACGTGCATGGAGGATAAACTAGTCTTTGAAGATTGAGTGGCTACGGTATAACCTCTCTATCTATATCAGATGGGGCTTAAGATCCTCATTTGAGTTTGGAACTTCATGTCAGCAAACCCTATACCATCAAACAAGTAGAACATTGATAGTGGAAAGACAAGCAGAAGTCCACTGTACAGCGGCAGACTTAATTATATAGCATCTTTCTAATTCACTGGCATCTTTTTTATTCACTGTGAGTTTCACTGGCAGGACAAGTAACTGGTGTCAATTCCTGAATGCTCTTAAGAAGACAGTGGTGGGCAGCCTTTGGTGCTACAGCCTCCTTTGCATCAAAATTCCCCCTTACTGGTGGGAACTGGAGAGTAGGGGTAGGAATTCCAACAATAATAAAATATATATTTCCAGGTTAGATTATTGTGTGGCTGGCAGGAGTACTTGCAGTTGGTAGCACAATTTGCGGCATTCAAGATGAAAGGTGTTGCATGCTTGGGGGACACTGTCAAGGAATGTTTTGCAAATTACTACAATATAATTTTGTACATGGTGCGCTCTGCTGCGGTGGTATCATGATATTAGAGGGAGTGAATGGGGTGAGGAACTGAAAGCAAATTAATTGATTTATCCTGAAACTTATTGAGTTTATGAAGTGTTGTTGGAGTCATATTTATCAAAGCAAATGCTAGCATACTCCTGATATGGAGTGTAGTTAGATTATTTTCTGTTGGAGGTGGTCATTACATGGCACTTGCATGGAATGAATATTATTTGACATGTCATCTTTAGAGTGAACCATTTAATTTTCAGGTAGAATTGAATCTTCTTTTGTGCATGGTATAACTTCAGCTATAAGGGTGTTGCGAATTCTCATTGAGTTCAGTTTTATCAGGTGCTGTGAAAGCAAATGCTATCTTGGTGGATTGGGTCTTGTCTGAATTAGTCCGTGTCTTGAATTAGCTCCTTGCTAATGTTTTCTGGCCATTCAGGATTAGAGAATCCCAAGATCTCACTACCATGATTGTCTTACACACTGTTGAATGATCCACAAGTGACAACTGGGCTTTTGTGACATTATTGAATGGCCCACTGCAGAATACCTAGAGCGCCTTTTGACGGCCTTGAATGTGTCAAAGACCTTTTAGGCCAAAATCAGAGATGGAAATGAATAAGCATGTAGAGGGGAGAAAGAAAATCGGGCTGAGTGGTGATACAACAACAACCTCTTACTCAATGTCAGCAAGAACAAGGAGCTGATTATTGACTTCAGGAGGAGGAAACCAGAGATCTATGAGCCAATCCTCATTTGAAGATCAGCAACTTTAAGTTCCTTGGTGTTATCATTGTGGAGGATCTGTCCTGTGCCCAACAAATAAGTGCAATCATGAAGAACGCGTGGCAGCGCCTCTACTTGCTTACAAGTTTGCGAAGCTTAGGCATGACATCTAAAACTTTGAAAACCTTCTATAGGTGTGTGGTGGAGAGTACATTGACTGGCTGCATCACAGCCTGATATGGAAACACCAAGCTCTTGAATGGAAAATCCTACAAAAAGTACCGGATATGGCACAGTCCATCACAGGTACCTCCCCAGCATTGAGCGCACCTATATGAAGTGTTGTCACAGGAGAGTAGCATCCATTTTCAGGGACCCCCACCAAATAGGACATGCTCCCTTCTCGCTGCTGCCATCAGGAAAAAGTACAGAAGCCTCAGGACTCACACCACCACATTCAGGAACAGTTATTACCCCTCAACCATCAGGGCCTTGAAGCAGAGGGGATAACTTCACTAAACTTCACCTGCCACATCTTTGAAATGTTCCAACAACATATGGATTCATTTTCAATGACTTGTCATCTCGTGTTCTTGATATTCATTGTCATTTATTTATTTTTATTATTCTTTCCTTTTGTATTTGCCCAGCTAGTTGTCGTTTGAACATTGGTAGAATGCCCAAGTTAGTGTGGTCTTTCATTGATCCTATTATGGATTTATTGAGTATGCCCATAAGAGAATCTGAGGATGATAGATGGTGACATATATGTACTTTGATAATAAATTTACTTTGTACTTTGAATTTTGACCTGCTTTAACTCTGATGATCAAATATACTTATTTACATTTGAAAGAGTTTAAAATAATAATCATGACTAGTTTGATGCTTCAAGATCAGATACACAGTGTATCAAGCAACACAACTCAGGCTAGCACAGAACTGTCCCTTAGCTTGCTGCTTAACTTCAGGGCAAAGAGGTGGCGGGCCAGCATCAGAACTCCAGTATAATCCTGACATTCACTGAGCAGTGCACAGAAGTTAAGATCACGCTGACTCATGGCAGTGAAGTCAACCAGCGATCGGAGAGCCACCAGCTAGCATGATCCAGTGCATTATCAAAGGTATTCGCTTTCACCTGAGTTCCAGAACTCATCTCTTCAGAAGTGAGTTAAGGAACAATGGCCTGAGTTCTTGGGCCTGATACATTTTGTATTTGATCTTGGTACCTTATGCTAATTGTGATTATTGTTTGGATGAAGACACTAATGTTATTTGGCCTTGAGAACCTTGGGCCAAAGACAAACTGAACATCATGATATGGATTGTTGGTGAGTTAACAACAATCAATTACTATCAGCTTGGTGGTAACTATGAATAGAATTAGGAAGCAAGTATTATGTGGATTGGGTTTTTCCATCTATTGGGCAGGTATACATGGAATATTTGTCAGATTGTGTAATAACTGGACTGGAACAACCTGGCTCTATAACTGGGATATTGTCAAGATGCATTATGAAAGGAAGCTGGCGACTAATATCAAAGAAGATACTAAAAGTTTTTTTAAGTATATAATGGGTAAAAGAGAGTCGAGGGCAGATATAGGACCAATAGAAAATAACACTGGAGATATTGTAATGAGAGGTGCAGAGATAGAAGAGGAACTGAATGCATATTTTACATCAGTCTTCACAGTGGAAGACATCTGTAGTATACCACACATTCAAGAATGTCAGGGAAGTGAAGTATGTGCAGTGAAAATTACGACTGAGAAGGTGCTCAGGAAGCTTAATGGTCTGAGGGTGGATAAATCTCTTGGACCTGATGGAATGCACCCTTGAGTTCTGAAGGAAGTAGCTGGAGAGATTGCGGAGGCATTAACGATGATCTTTCAAGAATCGATAGATTCTGGCATTGTATTATATGACTGGAAAATTGCAAATGTTACTCCACTATTTAAGAAGGGTGGAAAGCAGCATAAAGGAAATTATAGACCTGTCAGTCTGACATCATGGTTGGGAAGTTGTTGGAATTGACTGTTAGGGATGAGAATATGGAGTATCTGGGGGCACATGACAAGATAGGCCAAAGCCAGCATGGTTTCCTGAAAGGAAAATCCTCCCTGACTAACTTACTGCAAACTTTTGAGGAAATTACAAGCAGGGTAGACAAAGGAGATGCAGTGGATGTAGTGTACTTGGATTTTCAGAAGGCCTTTGACAAGATGCTGTACATGAGGCTGCTTAGCAAGATAAGAGCCCATGAAATTACAGGGAAGATACTAGCATGGGTGGAACATTGGCTGATTGTCAGAAAATAGAGAGTGGGAATAAAAGGATCCTATTCTGGCTGGTTGCCATTTACCAGTGGGGTTCCACAGAGATCGGTGTTGGGACCACTGCTTTTTACGATGTATGTCAACGATTTGATTTATGGGACTAATGGAATTGTGGCTAAATTTGCCGATGATACAAAGAAAGGTGGTGGAGTGGGTAGTGTTGAGGAAACAGAGAGCCTGCAGAGAGTGTTAGGTAGTTTAAGGGAATAGGCAAAGAAGAGGCAAATGAAATACAATGTTGGAAAATGTATGGCCATGTACTTTGGTGGAAGAAATAAACAGACAATTATTTAGATAGGGAGAGAATTCAAAATGCAGAGATGCAAAGGGACTTGGGAGTCCTTGTGCAGAATACCTAAAGGTTGAGTCGGTGGTGAAGAAGGCGAATGTTATGTTGGCTTTCATTTCTAGAGGTATAAAATATAAGAGCATTGATGTGATGTTGAGGCTCTATAAGGCACTCATGAGACCACACTTGGAGTATTGTGTGCAGACTTGAGCTTATTTTAGAAAGGATGTCCTGACATTGGAGAAGGTTCAGAGAAGATTCACGAGCATGATTCCAGGAATGAAAGGGTTACCATATGAGGAACATCTGGCAGCTCTTGGGCTGTATTCCCTGGAGTTCAGGAGAGTAAGGAGGGATCCCATAGAAATATTCTGAATGTTAAAAGGCCTGAACAGATTAGATATGGCAAAGTTATTTCCCATGGTAGAGAAGTCTAGGACAAGACAGCATGACTGCAGGATTGAAGAACATCCATTTATAACAGAAATGCAGAGAAATTACTTTAGTCAGAGGGCGGTAAATCTGTGGATTTTGATGCCATGAGAGGCTGTGGAGGCCAAGTCATTGGGTATATTAAAGGCAGAGATAGATAGGTTCTCGATTAGCCAGGGCATCAAAGGGTATGGGGAGAAAGCAGGGGAATGGAGGTGACTGGAAGAATTGGATCGGTCCATGATTGAATGGTAGAGCAGACCCGATGGGCTGAATGGCCTACTTCTGCTCCTATATCTTATGGTCTTAAGTCTCTGTTCCATAAGCATGATAGAAGACAGAATGCAGGCTGCATGTACTGGATTGGAGCTCTACCATACCCTGACTGGCTGCAGAAGTCTTAGTAAAAGGACTCCATTGATCAAAGGAACCAATGAAGAACTCCACAAATAAATCTGCTGATCTCATCTTCACTGTTCAACCATCCAGTCAACACGTCTGGTTGACAAAGTTTGCTAATATTTCACAAGTTGACAGGGTGATAAAAAAGGCATATGGCATGCTTGCCTATATTAATGAAGACATTGAGTTCAGAAGTTAGGAAGTTATGTTACTGCTTTATAAAACCCTGGTTGAGCTGCATCTGAAGAATTGTATCATTTCCAGTCACTCCATTAAAGAAAGAATGTGGAGGCTTTGGAGAGGGTGCAGAAGAGGTTTACCAGGTAGCTGCATGAATTAGAGAGCAAGTGCTATGAGAAAACTTTAGACAAACTAGAGTGGAGTCTAAGGGTAGACCTGATAGAAGTTTATAAAATTATGAAAGGCATAGATAGAAAAGCAGTATCATTATCTCAGGATTAAGTGTCTAATAGTAGATAGTGTGCATTTAAGGTAAGAGGGGGCAAGTTCAAGGAGATGTGCGGGGCAAGTCTTTTTCACACAGAATGTGGTGGGTACCAGAAATGCACTGTAGAAGTCCTTAAGAAACTTTTAAATAGGCACGTGAACATGCAGAGATTGGAGTAATATGGACCAGGTGCTGGCAAAAGGGATAAGTTTGATTAAGCATCATTATTTTAATTAGTTCAGCACAGCGTCATGGGCCAAAGGGCCTGTTCCTGTACCCTACTGGTAAATTGATTTCTTATCGTCACATCTACTGAGGCACAGTGCGAAATGTTTCTTGCTTTACTGTCCATAAAGATCAATCATTGCAAAACCACATTGAAATATTATGAGGTAAAACAATAACTGAGTGCAGAATAAAGTGTTGCCTTTACAGAGAAAGTTAGGTACAGGTAGACATTAAGGTGCAAGGTTATAACAGAGGAATGTGGGGGACACACAAATTGCTGGGGTAACTGAGCAGGTCAGGCAGCACCTATGGAAGTAAATGACCATTTGATATTTTGGGCTAAGACCCTTCATCAGGACAGAGAGTGGTGAACCTGTGGAATTCTCTGCCACAGGAAGCAGTTGAGGCCAGTTCATTGGCTATATTTAAGAGGGAGTTAGATATGGCCCTTGTGGCTAAAGGGATCAGGGGGTATGGAGGGAAGGCTGGTACAGGGTTCTGAGTTGGATGGTCAGTCATGATCATACTGAATGGCAGTGCAGGCTTGAAGGGCCGAATGGCCTACTCCTGCACCTATTTTCTATGTTTCTAGGACTGTGTGTATTGCTCAATGTCACAAAAAGATAAATTGTAATGTTAAGGGTTCATTTCGTTGTACTAGGGAAACATTCAATAGTCTTTTAACAGTGGGATAGAAGCTGTCCTTGAGCCTAGAGTTTTGTGTCTTTTGTTTGATGGGAACTGGGAAAAGAGAGAATGCCTGGGGTCGGTAGGATCGCTGATTATGCTGGCTGCTTTACAAAGGCAGTGAGAACTATAGACAGAGTCCAAGGAAGAGAAGCCTGTTTCTGTAATGTGCTGAGCCATGCCCATAACTCTCCACAGTTTTTTGCAATCATGGGTAGAGTAGTTGCCACACCAAGCTGTGATGCCTTCTTTCTATGTTGTATTGTAAAATTAGTGAGAGTCAAAAGGGACATATAAAACTTTCTGAGCCTCCTGAAAAAGTGGAGACATAGGTGACATTTCTTGGCTGTGGCGTCAACATGGTTGGACCAATACAGATTATTCAGTCCTGGGGACTTGAGCTCTCAACCCTCTCATCCTCAGCACCATTGATGTATACAGGGGCATGTGCACAACCTCCTTTCTTGAAGTCAATGACCAGTTCTCTCTTTCTTCTTTCTGTACTCTAACTCAATGTTAATTGAGAAATGGTCCACTCTGGAGGTATCATCTGAAAACATGTAGATGGAGTTAGAGCAGAATCTGTACACACAGTCAAGAGTATATAGGGAGTAGAGTAGGGAGCTAAGAATGATCATGGTGGACGTGTTGCTGTCTACCCTTTCTGACTGTGGCCTGTTGGTCAGGAAGTCAAGGATCCATTTGCAAAGGGACATGTTAAGTGCCAGATCTCAATGTTTGGAGATGAATTTGCTTTGAATTATGATAAGTGTAGGGCCAGAGAGATGATATCTTCCACAGACCTATTTCAATGATAGGCAAGTTGCAGTGGGATGCTGAAGTTAATGCCTACCCTGACTAGCTTCTTGAAGCACTTCATGTTGGTGGATGTCAAATCCAGCGGGCGGAAGCCATTAAGCCAGATTGCCTGGTTTTTCGTGGGCACTGGGATGATACCTGTCTTCTCAAAGCAGGTGGAAACCTCAACCTCAGTCTGAAGTAGGAAGAGGTTAAGAATGAGTGCAAGTACTCACTCCAGCTGATCCACACAGGATCTAAGGGGAAGGCCAACTCCATGTTCTATGTTGAAAGGTGCTGGTGCCTTTCAATTTGCCTATCAAAAAGATGTAAATGATATTATCCATATGAGTACTGTAATATTACAGAAATGGGAGGCAGGGTGGGCTGGATGGCAGGAACAATGCCTGATACTTACTGATACCCCATTTAACATAGTAGAGAAGCTAAAAGGTTGTTTCACCCACTTTCAGAGATGGTGGCAAATTATTATTATAAAACCTGTAAGCAGAGGTCAAAGGAGATGGTTCATGATTGATTCGTTATTCTGATGGTATGGTATTGCAATTATGCTGCATTTTTGGAGCAAGCTGCAGGTTCAGTTTGTGAATAATGAATGAGCGCATCCAGTCCAATCTGCTTAACACTCAAAACTTAATGTTGGAATAGATACGAAAACCAGTCAAACCTATAGAAATGGCCTCTGAAAATAAAATGTTAGTGTAAATGTACTGCAGAGGCCAAAGGCAAGACAAGAGTCAGAGCACTGACATAGAATCCCTGATCTGTGAATATAAGTGGTGTTAAAACTGCATCTGGTGAGAAATCCTTCTTCTTTTGCACAGGAAATAATTGAACACAAGATTAGTAGTCTAGAGCAGCAAGACGTTCCAACTGTAGAAAGCAATGGCACATAGCAACTGTATACCAGTCTAAACAGACTACAACATGTCTTTAAGAAAGGCAATCAACCACTGTCCCAGTGGAAGAGGAACAATTAAAACTAAACCATAAAAAGTAGACTTTAAAAACATTCAGGGGATTATTTTAAATTGCAGAATTAGTTGCCAGTGGTGATAACATGCAGTAATTTCAAATATTAAAGATCAAGATAATGATGTGTATATTAACATGTCCATTGAATGTCCCATCTTGAGGAGGGACATGTGTAACCAAAAGATTAGAAAGGAAACATTTGTCATCAATACATAAAATGTGAGAATAAACTTTGGTGAGATTGAGAATGTTAGGATGAATCAAATATGTACTCATGAGAGATTTTGCAGACACTGGAAATCCAGAATGACACACACAAAAGAACTGGAAGAACTCAACAGGTCAGGCAGCATCTAGGAAGAGGAATAAAGAGCGGATGAATCTTGGCTGAAAACATCAGCACTTTATTCCTCACTGTAGATGCTGCCTGACTTGCTCAGTTCCTCCAGTATTTTGTGTGTGCCACTTTCAAATAAGTACTCCACTATATTAGGCAAAAGGCAAGATGATTGTGTTTTATTGTGTTCAACAGACCAGCTCTGTAAGGATGAGACTAGTTGAAGAAGTTATTAATTGGAAACAAAAACATTCTGTGTGAATGTTTAAGTAAGCATCTGGAACAAGATGATGAGATGTTTAAGATCTGAAGAACCAGCATCAAATTGCATAAACGTATATGAAATAAAGTAAATGATTAAGAAGTCTACTATAAACGCAACCAATGTCATCTGCACTTAAAGCTCAGGGAGAAGGAAGTGAATTACGCATCTGTGGCATGGAGTATTGGTAAAAGTGGTACGGAGCGACTGGTGATAATTATCCTACCACTGTGTTGGTACCTACAAATGAACAGAGAACAGTACATGACAGGAACAGGCCCTCTGGCCCGTTGTGTCTGCACCAACAATGATGTCATTTTAACTGATCCCACCTGTCTGCTGTGGTCCATACCCCCCTGTTCCCTGCCTGATCATGTGCCTGCCTAAATTCCTCTTAACTGGTTATAATGCTATATGTGCTTCTACCGCCTCCCCGGCAGCACATTCCAGGCCCCTCCCACCTTGCGTAAAAAAAAATCACAAATCTCCATTAAGCATTTTCATAAGAGGAGAACTACACCCATCAAGCCTGCTCTGCCATTCAGTTGTGACTGATTTATTTTTCTTCTCAGCCCCATTCTGTTGCCCTGTGAGTGATTTTCTATTCAAGAACCTATCAACCTGTGCTTTAAAGATACCTGGTGACTTGCTGTCCACAGCCCTCTGTGTCAATGAATTCCACAGTTTCAGCACCCTCTGGCGAGAGTAATCCCTCCCCATCTACGTTCTAAAGGGACGTTCTTCTTTTCAGAGACTCTCCTACTATTGGAAACATCCACTCCATGTAAACTCTGTCAAGGCCTTTCAATGTGCGGTAGGTTTTAATGGCATCCCTTCTTATTCTTCTGAACTCCAGCAAGTACAGGCTCAGGGCCATCAAAACTGTTCACGATATTCCAAATGTGGTCTGACCAATGCCTTATAAAGCCTCAACACTATATTCTTGCTTTTATATTCGAGACCTCTCGAAATGAATCCTAACATTGCATTTGCCCTCCTTACCACTAACTCAACCTGCAAGTTAACCTTTAGGGAATCCTACACAAAGGACTTTCAAGTCACTTTTCACCTCTGATTTTTAAATTTTTTTCCCTGTTTAGAAAATAGTCTACATCTTTATTTCTTTTAACAAAATGCATGACCATATGCTTCCCTAGCCTATACTCCACCTGCCTTTCTTTGCCCATTCTCCCAATCTGCCTGGGTCAGTCTGCAGACATCCTGCTTCCTCAACACTTACCTGACCCTCCACTTACCTTCGTATCATCTGCAAACATGGCCACAAAGCCATCAATTCCATCATCCAAATCACTGACATATAATGTGAAACAGAGCTCTCTGCAATGCATAGTTGAAACTGCTCAATGCATCACCAGCTCCAGACTACCCACCATCAAGGAAATATACTCAGTGGCCACTTTACTAAGTACAGGAGTGGAACCCAGTGTAGGCTTCTGCTGCTATGGCCCATCCACTTCAAGGTTTGACATGTTGTGTATGTTCAGAGATGTTCTTCTGCATACCACTGTTGTAACATGTGGTTGTTTGAGTTACTGCCACCTACTTGGCAGTTTGAGCCAATCTGACCCTTCTCCTCTGACCGCTCTCGTTAACAAAACCACATCTGAGCCCACAGAACTGCTGCTCACTGGATTTTTTTTTTTTGTTTATTGCACCATTCTGTATAAACTCTAGAGACTGTTGTGTGTTAAAATTCAGGGAGGTCAACAGTTTCTCAGATACTCAGTCACCCCGTCTAGCACCAACAATCATTCCATGATCAAAATCACTTATATCCTATGTCTTCCTCATTCTGATGCTTGATCTGAACAACAACCAAACGTCTTGACCATGCCTGCATGCTTTTATGCATTGAGTTGCTGCCACATGATTGGCTGATTAAATATTTTAAATAACAAGCAGGTGTATAGGTGTACCTAATAAAGTGGCCACTGGGCATATATCTGAACAAATGTTCAATATCCTCTTTTGTGTCATTGACTAGATTACCTTCATCTTTTCTCTCCTTTCTGCTTTTTATAATTGCCTTCTGTTGTATTTTAAAAGCTTCCCAATCCTCTAGCTTCCCACTAATTTTTACTCTATTGTTCTCCCTTTCTCCTAGATTTATGTCCTTTAATATTTGGTATTTCCACTCTAGTAAAGGGATTCAGACTACCTAACATATTTATGCCTCCAATAATTTTGTATACTGATCATCCCTCAGTCTCCTACATTCCAAAGAAATCAATCTAAGTTTGTCCATCCCCTCCTTAATCTAAAACACTCCAATCCAGGCAACATTCTGGTGAGCCTCTTCTGCATCCTGTACAAAGCCTCCACTTTCTCCAGAACTGCACACAATGCTCTGAGCTAAGGTGTTCAATAGATGCAACATGCCTTGCCAACTTAATGTCCAACTGATGAAGACAAATATGACAGTGATAAGCCTTCATTACTGCCCTATTCAATTATATTACTTCTTTCTGGGAACTATGGACTTGCACTCCAAGATCCATCAGTACATCAATGTTCTTACGGATCTTTTGATTTATTGTATACAGAACTGTGCAAAAGTCTTAGATACATATATATAACTTTTGCACAGTACTGTAGTAATTTTATGTATTGTACTGTACCACTGCAAAAAAAAATCATGACATTTGTGAGTGATGATATACCTGATTCTGCTATCGGTTTCTATTGTGAACTGAGAGAAGGAAGGGGGCAGGGAGAGGGAATCATGGTTAGTAAAAAAGGAGAGGGAGCAGGAAGCACCAGAGAGACATTCTGTAATGATCAATAAGCCAAATGCTCGGAAACAAATTACCTTGCCTAGGGTCTCCGTGCAGGGTGTATCTGCACTTATGTAACCACCCCTGGCAATCCTTCTCTGCCCTCACCATTCACAACATCATTTGCTCTTGCCAGATTTACAAATTCGCTCTCCCCTCCACATAGACAAATACAGTGCTGTGCAAAAGTCTTAAGCACCTCAGCTATATATATTGTATGTGCCTGAGCCTGTTGCACAGTGAGGTATATCCCCTTTCCTCATCCATCTGACTCCAAAAATGTAGCACCTCACAGCTGCCCTGATGAAAGTCCTTCTGCATTTCTCCCACCCAAGTTTTCATTTGTTCTGCATCCTGCTGTATACTTTGACAACTGTTCATTCTATCCACATCTCCATCAATTTTTATGTCATCTGCAAATAAACTATTCCAACCAACTATATTTTAACTAAATCATTTCATATTCACAAACAATGAAGGGACTAAAATGATATTAATATGATAAGCAATAACCCCTTGTGCTGGCGCGTGGCCAAGTGGTTAAGGCGTTCGTCTAGTGATTTGAAGGTCACTAGTTCAAGCCTCAGCTGAGGCAGCGTGTTGTGTCCTTGAGCAAGGCACTTAACCACACATTGCTCTGTGATGACACCGGTGCCAAGCTGTATGGGTCCTAGTGCCCTTCCCTTGGACAACATCAGTGGAGTGGAGAGGGGAAACTTGCAGCATGAGCAACTGCTGGTCTTCCATACAACCTTGTCCAGGTCTGCACCCTGGAAACCTTCCAAGGTACAAATCCATGGTCTCATGAGACTAATGGATGCCTATTAAAAAAAATCATGATCTTATCTTATTAAGGTGTGTCCACGGTGTTTGCAATGGCAAGTACCTTCAGCATTCTAGTTGTTCAAAACTTTATGCTGCTGAAGAATGTCAACACTACCTGACATTCAGAATTCTCAGCAGTTTGTATCTGTAAACCAAGCTACTGTGTAGGTTAGAGTCAGCAGCTAAAATATTTCAAACGACTCGACAATATTCTGCAAGAGGTGTCACAATGCTTGTGCAATAAGAATGACACTCTAACTACTGTTGACATTGTGGAGACAGGCACTTGAGGAAATGTTTCAAAGACTTCAACACAGTGTCATGCTTAACAAAAGCAAAAATGCCTTTGTGCAGAAAGAATGCTTTGTTTAGATTGGTGAGAAGATGAAAATGAGTGGCATCCATTCAAGGAAAAAACAAAACACTTAAAAACTTCACAGATTTTCATTTCTAAAGGTAATCCAGTAATATGCAAAATTTCAACCTGACTTTGAAACATTGTTGACTCCACTTCTTCATCAGGAGCAGAATTGGAATCAGCACCAAGTTTAGAATCACTAAATAATTTAACTATATATAGTTAAATTAAATGAGTTGTACAAAAATGAAAATAAAAAAGTAGTGAGGTAGTGTTCATGGGATCAATGTCCGTTCAGAAATCGGATGGCAGAGGGCAAGAAGCTGTTCCTGAATCATTGAGGGTTCAAGATTCTGTACCTCCTTCTTGATGGTAACAATGACAACAGGGCATGTCCTGGGTGATGGATGTCCTTAATGATGGACGCCACCATTTTGAGGTATCACTCCTTGAAGATGTTCTGGATACTAAGGAGGCTAGTGCTCCTAATGCTACTGAGTAAGTTTACAACCCTCTGTAGCTTACAGTACTTCGATCCTATCAGTAGCCCCAGCCCCCTTCTCCATACCAGACAGTGATACAGCCAGTGAGAATGCTTTCCACAGTACATCTGTAGAAATTTTTGAATATTAATATAAGATGAACTTGAACAATTGAGGACGATTAATGAATAGTCTGCAGTGTGTATGAATAAAGCCATAGAAATGAGTTGGTTTTGTTGTAATTGACCTTGAGAAATGTTTAGCCATGGCATGGATTGTTTTTGCTGATGCATGACACACCCTGGCCATACATTATGTTCAGATGATGAATGAGGCAGGGTTGATTTAATATTCAATAAGATTCATTTAATATTTGCTGGGTTAATAATTGAGAATAGCTACTGACCGCAGAAGCTGCTTATAATTTTGGTACCTGAGTTTGCAATTCCCATGACAGCAGCATCAAGAATACAGAGGTGAACCATTCTCCTTAAGAAGGAGCCACATTGAAAATAGAAAACAAAATTTAAACTCTGTATGCAGTAGGAAATGATTTGCCCTTCATCGAAGTGGAAATGGCTCAAACAACTCAGAATGCAAGATCTAATTATGTTCAATATGTTACTTAGAGTGAATTCACCATTTGGTGCAGAACTAGCTTTCAGCAAATCTTGCTGCAGATTAGTTATTGAACATTTCTGCCCTCAAAAACTTGTGTCACAGCTAATTAGGAAATGCATCGTCAGGAAAAATGTGCTTTCACCAGCCACCAGCAGCAGGTATTGACAAGAATGAACTTGTGTCAGCCTTACAAGGGAACTGCGGTGCTAAAATAGTGAGAAACACTTTGTCCCCCTTCAATATCCCAATAATTCCCAGTTAGTGCATTAAGCAGCAGGTTTTGAGATCTGTACAACATAATTACACAGCTTGTAGAACACCAGTAATAAGGCTGTTGCTGTGTCGTGTGATTTGCGCCAATAGTCATATATTGTTCATTACAGGTCTTTACACAAAACAGCTGCTTAGGTGTAAGGAGACTAAACTGTAAGTGGCCACTAGAACACATTGTGCAAGATAAATGTGCCATGTTCTGTTGCCTTTTCTTACCTCTTCTATGTCCTGACTTCCTTTCCAGTAGCAATAAATAGCAGCAAAATTATTTTGACAGAAATATTTTCCCATGTTGTTTCTGCAACATTATTTTTCATTAAAAAATAGCCTACAATTTTGATTTGAAAAGTATGTCGGTGCTTTTAACTTAATTTTAAAATTTCATTGATTGACATACCATTACGACTATATTTGAGGGTATTTACTACCTTCACTGCACCTTCAGCATATCTTCTCTGTCGGTTTTTCTTTGAGGTGTAAGACATGTCAACCGGGTCTTCCCGTATGGGCACAATTGATGGTTTGGCTACAAATTCCACTGGTTTATAACTGGGCTCTTCTTGCAAAGGTAGTTTGAAGTGATTTGATTGGTGCCACTGAAAATAATGCCTTACAAAGAGAAAATATCACCTTAAATACTGAAAGTGACATTGAGATATACAAACACGAGGAATTCTGCAGATGCTGGAAATTCAAGCAACACACATCAAAGTTGCTGGTGAACGCAGCAGGCCAGGCAGCATCTCTAGGAAGAAGTACAGCCGACGTAACAAACTCATTTTTGGTTATACTTGAGTTCAGTAGTCAGTTTATTAGTGAGTTTAAAACAAGTTTATTAGAAAGTTTAAAACTTTTTCATTCGTGTCCTTCCAACATACTTTTAGATTAAGCCTTGCAAATAAGTGGAATTGATTGCTACTTTCAATAACGATTAATTCATTCTGGGAGCATGGTCAATATGATGGGAGGTGCTGACATCTAATGCAATGGTTTTTTAAGAATGTGCAAAAGATCAAGGAGACTCATCTTGAGCTGAAATTACTTTGAATTTAGAATTACACTGACTTTTACATGGGTCTTGTCATTTTTAGCAAATATGCTGATATACCTGTAGGATCAAGTGGAATCTGTGTGTGTGTGTGTACTTCAGAGCAAGATGATTCCTCAGTTTCTGATATTTCATTCAGAAGTAACCTTCTCTTGTACAAAGCATTACATGTAGTGGAAGCTCACACTGTGTTTTCTCCAGAGTTGGATTCTATATTTTTATATGCACTGAACAATTTCTATATGGCAATAAATGAAAACACAAATCTTGTCCCTAAGATTTCAAGGGTGCTCAGTTATTTTATAAAATATAATTTTGCATTGCTATGTAAGACAAATATAATTCCTGCAAAGGATTTTGATATGTTGAGTGCCGTTTTACTGTGCAATAACATTTGTGAAGCTGTTAACTGTTAGCAGGATCACTTTTACTGCCTGCCAGAAAACTAAGCACTCCAGCTTTGAGATACAAGGAACATTTCATAGCTCATTAATGTAAATCATTGCTGTATTTCTAAATGCATTTTCTGTATTTGTTTTTTTCCTGCTTTTCTTGCTGTATAATCTCGAACCAGTTTTCAGTATTTTGCAGTCGCACTGAGATAATCTTTTGGATTTAATCAGTTGATATGTACAGTTGCTACTATTTGAAATCATATCACATTGCAGTATACATTTGATAGTAAATTGAAGCCAATTGGTGTTGACTGAGCTATCAAATCTGTCTTAATGGTATCAGGATCAAAACACTGTTATTACCCAAAGGAACTCATTGACCATAAGACCATAAGACATAGGAGCAAGTTAGGCCATTCAGTCTATTGTTCCACCATTCAATCATAGCTGATTTATTTTTCACTTTCAACATCACTCTCCTGCTTTCTCCCAGCAACGTTTCACATCTCACTAATCTGGAATTTATCACCTCCATTTTAAAGATGCCAAATTCCACAGATTCACCACCCTCAGACTAAAGAAATTCTTTCTCATCTCTGTTCTAGAGGGACGTCCTTTTACTCTCAGAATGTGCCCTCTGGTCTTACACACTCCCACTGCTGGAAACACCCTCTCCATGTCCACTCTATCCAGGCCACACCTTTCAATTTCACTGGACAACAAAGATTTTGTTCCTGAATACCGTTGGGTGTATCTTATGGATTTTAGGCTGCTGATCATGAAAATTGCCATGAAATTTCCTTGGCATGCATTATTTTTTTAATTGCCATTTCTGGTATTTCAGTTTATAATTCAAGTCAATAAGATGTTGCCCATAATGTAAGGTGAAATGTTTTTTATCTTGGCCAAGTATGCCTATGCATGCTTAGGCAGGCGGATGCTGCTTGGCAGGACAGGTTTTAGAAAGGCTATAAAAGCAGCATGCACATGTCATTCTATGCATTGCGTTTACATGTATAACAGTTTGTGATCACGTTGATGCGCGTGCTCTGCACACATAGCATATGTTGTGTACGCTGTCAATGACTGGCATGGTGAAAGGTTTCACGAGGACATTGCGGTCATGGAGAAACAGTATCAGAGCAGCTGAAATCCATCAATGCTGGCTGATTATTATTGGACACTTCAGTGAGAATCCTCCAACACTGAGCACAAATGAAAACCCTCAACAAAACATTGTTAGCTTAGTTGAACTATTGCAAAGCGTCAGCACTGTTATGTAATTAAATGCATTATATTCGATAAAAGTTAATTTCTTGTTTCTTCACATTCCTACATGATACAAGTAGTCTGAAATTATATTTATGTTTAGCTTCAAGTGGTCAATCATAACCAAAAAATATTTCTGACAAGAAACAGCTTTGAAAAAAATTACTGTCCAGTGCATTCGGTAGGTTTCAGTGAGATTCCTCCTCAGTCTTCTAAACTCCAGCAAATACAGGCCCAGAGCCTCTCATCCCCAGCAGCTAGACAGAAAAGATTACCTTTATTCCCACTCTTTGCCTCCTGCCAGTCAGCCAGTCCTCTATCCATAATAGTATCTTTTCTATAATACCACGGGCTCTTATTTTGTTTAGCAGCCTCATGTACAACACATCTTCAAAGGCTTTCTGAAAATCCAATTAAACAACATCCACTGACAATCCTTTGTCTATCCAGCCTGTTAATTCCTCAAAGAATTGCAACAGATTTGGCAAGTAAGGAAACAATACTGACTTTGCCTGACATTTCCTTTGGAGCTCTTCGAGGAAGTAACAAGCAGGATTGACAAAGGAGAGTCAGTAATTGTTTAACTGGATTTTCAGAAGGCCTTTGAAAGTATCCTTACATGAGGCTGCTAAACAAGGCAGGAGCCCATGGTATCATGTGCTTCCAAGTATCCTGAGACCTCATGCTTAATAATCTTACTCTAAAATTTTACCAACCACTTAGGTTCAGTTAAATGGCCTTCCACTCTTCTTAAAGAGTGGAGTGGTATTTGTAACTTTCCAGTCATCTGGAACCATTCCTGACTGTACTGGTTCTTGATAGGTCGATCTTGGAGAGTGGGAAAAGAGAAGGGGTGCTGCGTGTGGAACAAGATAGCATCGTAACGTCGCAGTTAGCTTAACGTTTTTACAGCACAGGCAACCCAGGTTCAATTCCTGCCGTTGCCAAAAGGAGTTTGTACAGTCTTCCAGTGATTGTGTGGGTTTCCTCCGGGTGCTCTGGTTTCCTTTCACATTTCAAAGACATATGTGTCCGTAGGTTTCATTGGTTACATAGGTGTACTTGGGTAATGGGAGGCTCATTGGGTCAAAAGACCTGTTACCATGCTGCATGTCTCTAAAAAATCACTACTAATGCCCTCAATATTTTCAGCTACCTCTTTCAAAGGTCTGGGGTAGGTGACTTATCTACCTTCAGACCTTCCAGCTTCCCAAAGACCTTCTCCTTATTCATAGTGACGACACTCACTTTAATGCCCAGACATTCATGCATTTCTGGCATACAGCTGGCGAAGTCTGATGCAAAATACTTATTCAGTTCATCTGTCATTTCTTTGTTCCCAATTGCTACATCTCTAGAATCATTTTCTAGCAGTCTGATATCCACTCTTGCCTCTCTTTTGTTCATTATATATCTGAAAAAATACTTCTTTTTATCTAACTGACTAGCTTACCTTCATATTTCATCTTTTCCATCATTTTCTCATTGCCTTCTGTTGGTTTTTAAATGCTTCCCAATCCTTTATCTTCCCACTAATTATTGCAATATTGTATGAACTCTTTTGTTTTTATGCTCACTTTTAGATTCCTTGTCACCCATGGTTGTCTCATCCTCCCTTTAGAACGCTTCATCTTTGGGATGATTGATCCTGCACCTTCTGAATTACCCCCGGGAGTTCTTGCCATTGCTGCTCCACCATTATCCTTGCTAGTTTCCCCTTCCAACCAACCTTGGCCAGCTCCTCTCTCATGCCACTTTCATTACCTTTACTCAACTACAAATCTGATACACCTGATTTCAGCTGTTCCCTCTCAAACTAGGGTGAATTTAGTCACTGTCTCCTAAAGGTTCCTTTATCTTAAGCTCCCTAATCAAATCTGGTTCATTGCAAAAATCCAGAATTGCGTTTTCTCTGATGTGTTCAACCACAAGCTGCTCTAAAAGTAACATCTTGTAGTCATTCTAGAAATTCATTGTTTTGTGATCCAGTGCCAACCTATTTTCCTCAGTCTACCTGCATACTGAAGTCTCCCATAACCATATTAATTTTTCCTTTTTTACACGCCTATAAGAATATTTCTTTCAGAAAGATCTTTCCTAAAATTCTATCAGACACTTGAAAACCCACTGGCAAATTTTCCCTTTATAGACTAAGTTTTGGTGTGATTTAGCAAGACAGAAAAAGAATATGCACATAGGATGATCTGTACAGGCAGCAGTATGAATGATAATATCCACTCTCGAAGCTAAATTTTCCAGACAAAGTACAGGTATTGGGTGATATTCTAATAATATTTCATGCCACAGCATAGCTTGGTAGAGTTAAAAATCAGTCATAGTCAATGTCAAGAGTAGAAAGGCCTTCTTCCCTGAGGGACATAGTTTTTTTACAGCAGTTTTACATTCATTATCAACTGGTGTAATATTGCCCAGGGTAGTTGCCTCAATTTCAATGTGCAATCAGTGACACTACATTGACTCCTGCCTCTTTATCTTGTTGATCCCTGCCAAACTGAGAATGGGATTTCACCATTCCCCAATCCACATACAAAATTCCCTTATAAAAGAAACGATCACCTGAATAATAACATTGTGTTCCTGCCAGGAGATTCAAATAATTCCCACACAATATAAATGACTGTATCAGCACAATATCCATCAATATCAGCGTTTTATGCAGAATAGATGTGACAGTTTAAAAATGGGCATCCATGAGGTGCCTTGGGCCATCAGCAGAAGCAGAAATATGCTCCACACACATCTTAACCTCAGTGCTCATTCAGCCATTACAATAAAACCAAGCATTCAACCTTGATTCAATAAGGAGTGTAGAGGGCACATTGAGAGCAACAGAAGGCATACTTAAAAATGGCCTGCTAACCAGACTAAGTTATTACATTTGCCTCAATGAGTGCAAATCTAACATCTTGCAAAAAGCTCACCACTATCCAGCACAAGACAAACTGTTTTACTGGTGTTCCGTTCCTTCATCCTCTCTTCGCTATCCCATAGGTCTGCAATGTTTGGCATCTAGAAATAAGCTGAAGACGTTTGCCGAGATTTTGGATTACCATCGATCCTGTTTTGTACAAGAAAGTACCTGTATTGAAAGAAAGATGCTACAGAATGCCAATCTTCCTGTTATTCTTCCAGGTCACCACTCTATAAATGGAGCAGCAGATGATAACATTATCCAGTTAACCTGATGACCTGGTCAAGTGCTGTGGAAGCTGCAGTGAAAGATTAAAAGTAAGGATTCAGATCCATCTCCTGTCATGGTTTCACAACTGTCAGCCAGTCCCCAGGCTCCAGTGTATAATGGACCCAAGTCCTCATGGTCTCCTTGATGCTGGGTCCAGGACAGAGCAGACAACAGGCTCAGTCTGGGACCAGACCAGGATGACCTAAAAGGGACTTGCCTGGGTCTTAACTGGTTTCTTTCTGGCACCAAGGGAAATTACAATCGGGTATTTTAAAGAGATGGTGCAGGGCGAACAGACATAGCTTCTTCATTTTCTTCCTCAGAACTGAAATGGTCTATCCCAGGTGACAAACTAATGAACCTCCTCTGCATCATCTCCAGCACTGTCACATCTTTCCATTAGCAGTACTTCATTTGAGGTCTGATCAATGCTTTATAAAGTTAGATATAATCTCCTTGCTTTTCTATTGGTGGACCATAATCTCCTTGCTTTTGGGAAGTGAAGGGAACACACCCCAGTCCTCTTTGAGGATTCAGCAGTGGAAATGGTGAGCAGTTTCAAGTTCCTGGCTGTCACCATCTCGCAGGATCTATCCTAGGCCCAACATATTGATGTAATTACAAAGAAGGCACGACTGCAGCTATATTTCATTAGGAGTTTGAGAAGAATTGGAACGTCACCAAGAACACTCGTCAGTTTCTACAGATGTACCATGGAGAGCATTCTAAATGGTTGCACCACCATCTGGTATGAAGGGGCCACTGCACAGGATCAGAAAAATCTGCAGGAAGATGTAAACTCAGCCAGCTCCATCATGGGCACTTACCTCCCCGGTATTCAGGACCCCCATAAAAGGCCATGCCTCAAAAAGGTGGCCATCCATCACTAAAGACCCCTGTCACTCAGGACTTGCCATCTTCTCATTGCTATCATCAAGGAGGAGGTATTGGAGCCTAAAGGTGCACACTCAATGTTTCAGGAACAGCTTCTTCCCCTCTGTTATGTTTTGTAACTCCAAAACATAAAACTAATTGAAAGCAAAACAAGGGAGCCCAAGAGATGTGTGTAAACATTCCTTTTACTTTAAGTGAAGCGCGCACATCCAACATGATGGCATGATGATGTATGCCATTCACTTACTTTTACATATAACCTGTAATTAATTACTTAAAGGAGCAAGAATGCTTAGTCAAACAATGTACTTACAATATTACTCAAATGTTACTGAAATATTTTATACACAGCACTCCTCCCTATTTCATTATAAAATCCAATTCAATATAAAATGCATCTTAACTTATATACAATATACTATAATAATACAACTACTATAAAGACATCCTCAGCTTGGTAAATTTTAAATTGTCCCATTCAGGCCTAAAGATTTAATTGCTGTGAAGGATTTCTTACTTTTGTGGAATAGCTTCTTTCCTGAGAAAGCAGGGTCTCTCTCCTTGACAGTTGACTCTTGTGGCTGTGAAACAGTCTCCTGTCCTGGGTCCTTGTCTGTTGCGTATGTGGCCTGGTTACACAACAATGTTATTAATAAAAATGCTGGAGATAGGAGCTAAGGTTCATGGTTCTTTACTGGCAGAAAGCAAACTCGGCACGCACGTACAGATCAATACGCGCCTAATAACGCATGCAATGATGTGTCCCTACAACATAAAGTAGTCCCTTATTATACTGTAGGCCATACAGTACACTCCTCTCCTTTTATTTTAATAGTGTATCAACTGTTTTTTTTAACTGGCTCACTATGCTACACAAATATGTCTACCCTTAACATACAAATGCCTACCATTTGTTTACTTAGTAACCTAATAATATCAAGTCATAACAAAGTAACATAATAATATCAAATTAAAACAAGCTTTTTTTTACTTTTGATCTAAGACCTATTTATAACTCAAGTCTCTGGAGGGGTCTTCTCTGCCTTCCTTGGTAACGTCCGTCAATAAACTTGTTTGTTTTAAGACAGATTTCCATATAAAAGTCATGAAAAGTTGACCTCTGAGCATAGGGAGTTAAAATGTGTGCCTCCAACTTGCTAAGAGTTCTAGGCAGCAGATCTCCTCCGTATAATGAAGGCTTCTCTGTGCAGCTGTCCTAGATATATACACACCTTTGTGCTATCACTTGTCTTCCTTACCTCTATCTCATTTGTTCCAACTGAGCTAATTATACTGCCAATCTTCGTATTCTCCTTAGATTCCAAATAGATAGCCTGACCTTTATGATACCATTTCTTTTTGTAATATAACTTTCCATCTTCCATTCGTGCTTCATATCTTTGTGCTGGTGATTCAGCAGGAGCGCTTGGGAGATGCTCAGGAGAAGACAGAGATGCTGTCACTTTTTGTGGAACACATCATTTTGGGAGTTAAAGAAATACACAATAAATTGAAGAACAAGGTTGCATTCTACGCTGGTCAACTTGCAAAGCGTTTGAACAGTAACTCTGATGTGAGATCCTGAGGGCTCTTTCGGGCTGTGTTTCAGGTCCTCAGGGACTGTAAAAATAGTGCAGGATGTCTGTTCTTCAGGTATGATCTGAAAGAATGTACAATTTGCTTAGGAGAACTCAACAAAGCCATCCTGCTTCCATGTGCTCATTTTCACTGTTTGAAATGTATAAAGCAATGGCTTGAATGAGGACAATGACTCTGCCCACCGTGCCGTACCTCTTCAGATGACAACCATGCACCAGCAGTAACAGAAGAAACAAGTGAAGCTGTAGCAAAATTAGCCATATTTTGCTAGAGGTGTGAAGCATTTTTCGTAGCTTCGGTTTCCATGGTCTGCTTCAAAGATGACATGCCACCAATGAAGAAGTGGTTGGTGATCTGCTGTCTCTGCTAGTTATTCAAAAGTCAGAGCAATCCAACAACTCACAGGAAGATCAGTACTTTACCAGTAATCGTTCACCATTTGATGAAGCAGTTAATAAAAATCCTGTTGTTTGTTCCTTTGTTCTTAAGCTGCTGTTAAAGTACAGTTTTGCTGATATTAAGGATTACCTGCAGTGCTATCTGTCTGGCTCGAGAGGGAGAACTCCTTCCGGCGCACATTCAGCACAAGTGTGAAAATACAACAATAGAAACTCTACAGTTTGTTACCAGAATTTGCCTCCCAACTTCTTTGTGAGAAACAAGACACATTGGCTGAGGATTCAAAATATGTACATGCAAAAGAAACTTTCCTGCAAAGGATTAAATGTATGATTCTCAATCGAGGAAATGATTGGTTCGAGATTTACCTTGTGCGAAAGCTGTTCTGTTTGAATGGAGATGCTGGTCTTTTCGGAGATTTAAGCTTATTGAGAGTTTGCAGATCTTCCATTATCTGTTCATCTGTTAACAAGTAATTTAACGGCGCAGGTGCAGGTTTTTGTCTTTTGTCTGTAATTGGAACAGGGTCATTAGGTCTCCTCCTTAGTTTCCTGGTCATTATTGACTTTACATCTCCTGTGAGTTCCATTGTTAGCCTTTCATTCTCAATCATCTTTTTCTTTTCTTCTAACTCAATCTTTTTATCTTCAAATTCCTCCACTGCTGCATTCTTCTCTTTAATATAATTCCTTTCCACTTGTTCTGTCTTCAGTTGCAGATAAAGCTCTGCATTTCATATTCCTTTCTTGTACTGTTGATCTAGTTTCTTTATTCTTTTCTGATACTCCTGCAAAGTGCCTTCCTGTAAATGCTTTAGCTGTCTTTTGAGAGATGTCAATTTCTCCTGGTATATCTGCTCTTTTACTTCCAGGTAGTCTTCATCATCCTGCTTATTGGCAATATCTGCCTCCCTTGCATCCTCTGTATCTTCATCCAAGTCACAGCCATGGATACTGCATTCGTCCTCATCATCGACGCTGTCTAGCTCCTCCTTGTCATTGTAATAGTCGACAATGGGTGAGAGGAAAGCTGCAGACATCTTCACCGCTGAGCTGCCCTCCTTTGTTAACACATCTGGTGTTTTGATGGTGTGCTAATCCAGCTGTATTTTCCTGAGCCATTCACGTCCCAGCAACGGTGGTCCTCCATTTTACAGTACATAGAGGTTCAGCTGCTGTGTTTTGTCTCCGTAGGTCACTGTCACTTTAACTTTACCCTTGGGACGCACTTTCCGTCCTGTGTAAGTCTTTAGCAGTAGTTTAGTTTGTTTCAGAGGTATGTGCGGAAACAGTTGTTTGTAGTCGTGTACAGAGACCACTGTTAAAGCTGAGCCTGTGTCAAACTCCATTTTCAGTCTCACACCCGCCACTTGTGGAGTGATCCATATTACTCTTCGATCATCTGTCTCTTTCATGCTGTGAAGTTGCAGACAAGGCAATTCACTTTCGTCTGAGTCGTTTTCATCAGAACTGCTTTCTTCCATTTTGTGTACATTATTGTGTTTTCCTTTCTGGGGTTTCTTGTTTCTCTGTATTTTGTCCTTTTTCTGCTGTTTACTAGCTTTGCATACTCTGCCAGTGTTTGCCACAGTTTCTGCATTCTTTGTCTTTAAACGAACAGTCACCCAGGTCATGGGACCTGTTCCCACAACAGTAACATTTCTTTCCTTCGTTCCTGTTCAGTGACATTTTATTTGTGGCATATTCCAGAGATTTTTGTTGTATCTCGGAAGCACCCCATGCCGCTGTTTCCATTGATATTGCAATGTTTAGCGCTTTCTCGAATGTAAGGTCTCTTTCACACAGAAGCTTCTTCTGTGTGGTTTCACAGTGCATGCCACACACTAACCTGTCCCTCAATGCATCCGACAGACCAGCTCCAAATTGACAATGTTCTGATAATTTGTGCAATTCAGCACAATATTCAGAAATGCTTTCATTTTTGCTCTGATTCCAATTGTGAAATTTAATTCTTTCAGCAATGACCAGTGGTTTGGGGTTTAAATGCTGTTGGAGAGTGTCTATTATTTGTTTGAACGTTTTGTTAGCTAGCTTTTCAGGGGTTAACAAGCTCCATAGCAGGCCGTATGTTTTTGCTCCCATAATATTGAATAAGACACTGGCTTTCTTTTCATCATTAACACCTTTAGCCTCACAATACAACTCCACTCTTTCAATGTAAATTGACCAGTTTTCAATGCCAGTATCAAATACTGTAATGATTCCAATCATCGCCATCTTTGTTATGTTAATTAAGCCCTGTTTTACCCTTGTTTTCTTTTTTTGACTCACGTGTCCGTTTTACTAGTGCCACGAGTGCACTCCATCTAGATGTGTGTGTGTCGCTCCATCTTATCTCCCTTCTGAGGCCGGCAGACCCTCAGTCCCTGGGGGTCAGTGCTGGCTGCGGTCTCACCTGGACATGCTGCGGCTCCGACTGTGACTCTTGGTCTCCCGACGTTCCTGACCCCAGCTGTGCTCCCGCTTCCTTTCAGACTCGCGGCCTCGCTTTGCCTCCTTCTCCCACTCCTTGGCTCATTCCTTGCGCTCTTTTTCCGAGTATCGTTATTAATTAAAACACGGCGTTCCGATACGATGTAGCTTCAATAACCTTGTTGCAAATTTGTTGTGTATGTAGCCTAGTTACACAACAATGTTATTAATAAAAACACCGGAGACGGGAGCTGAGGTTCATGGTTCTTTACTGACAGAAACCGAACTCGGCACACACATACAGATCAATACGTGCCTAATAGCGCATGCTTAATACATACCTAATAGCACATGGAATGAAGTGTCCTTACAACATAAAGTAGTCCCTTATTATACTGTAGGCCATACAGTACATTGTCCATGGTGGTTTTAGGAGTTTATCCGGAAATTGCAGGAAGTGGTTCTGACAGCTCTGAGTTCCTTTCTTCTGAACATGTTGGCACCCCGAACTCCTGGAGCAAGCTGCTCAATCTGTTGATCTATCCAAGGCCACCAGACAAAGCTTTGAGCAATGCTGTCATTTTGACCAAGCCTAGATAACCAGCATGTAGTTCTTCCAACATTTTGGCTCTCAGCTTCAATGGTACAACTCTCAATCCACACATAAGAGTATCTGTCAAGAATAGGCTCATTCTGGCGCTGGAAAAATGGGAGAACTGGAATTTCTGCTGCACCTTCCACCTATTTTGATCTGCCATATAGTTCTGACACAGTGGGGGTCTTTCCCCGTATCCCTGTGGATCATCTCTGCCATAATAGGGAATTTTTGAGTTGAATTAGGGAGAACATTTCAAGTGGAGTGTTCTCTTTTGTAAAATTTTCAGGTATTTCCTTCTCCTATATAAATGGGACAATCCATCATTTGTCCTCCATGGTTAGTTGTCCTCTTGATTTTGATCATGTAATTGCGTCCTCCGAGAAACAGAGCCCATCCCTGCCTTCATGCTACTGCTGTTAGTGGAACACCTTCCTATGGATTGAAAATGAACACAAGTAGTTAATGATAATTAATGACAGTAAACTCTCTCCTATACAAGTACTGGTTGAAATGTTTTACACCCCCAAACCAGACTCAAGGCCTCCCTTTCAATCTGTGTGAAATTTTTCTCTGAAGTAGTAAAGGAACATGATTCGAAGGCTATGGGGTATTCTCTTCCATCACTCATAACAGGTGTCATGACTGCACCTGTACCGTAAGGTGAGACATCACAGGCAAGCTTATAATGTGGATTATAATGTGTGAGCACAGTGTCTGATATCACCATTTTCTTTATCTTTATGAAAGCCACCTCACACTGCTTTGTTCGTTGCCATTTCTTCCTGATCTGTAGTAATGAATTCAGGGGGTGAAGCACAGTAGCCAGGTTTGGCAGGAACCTGATATAGTAATTGATGAATCCTAAAAATGACCACAACTGTGACATGTCCCTTGCCTTTGGACATCCACCACTATTTAAATTTTCTCAGCTCACTCATGTAATGCTTGTACATCAATGGTGTGACCACAGTAATTGATGCGTTGCTAAATTCACACTTGATGTGTTGTGCTCTGAGCCCATAATCTTCTAATCATATTGACACTGTCTTGAGATTTTGGAGATGGTCCTTGTCGTCCTTACCAGTAACAATAATATCACCCAGGTAATAATGAGTGCCTGGGCAGCCTTGCAGCACCTTGTTCACAGTTTTCTGCAAAAGTGAAGGTGCAGATGCTACTCCAAAAGTAAGCCCATAATAGTGATAGTATATTATAGTGATAATCCTATTATAGTGAGTGTTTATGGTGAGAAGCACTTTGGACTCTTCTTCCATCTCCATCTGTAGTTAGGCCTCAGTTAAATCCACTTTGCTGAAGTGTTTCCCTCCAGAAAGGTTTGAAAAGATATCCTCTATCATAGGCAGAGGTTATTACTGGGTTGATGATTACCTTCCTATCACCACAGAGCCTAACAGACCCATTCTTCTTGGCTACTGCACCCACTGGCATTGCCCATGGTCTCCACTCAACTTTGGAAAGAATTTCTTCACCTCCATATGACCTAGCTCACTGACTACTTCATCACGGATGGTATATGAAACTAGACGGGCTTTGTAAAACTTGGGTTTTGCATTTTCCTTTAGCATTATGTTACTCTTGGTGTGTTTATGTTTTCCTATTCCATCCTTGAACATTGCTGTGGCATCATCCAGTACATTTCTTAATTTGCTTTCAGTTGACTCTATTGCAGGGGATGTGGCATAAAAATGGTGGATGGTTCTCCAATCCAGCTGTAGTTGTCTCAGCCAATCATGTTCCCATAATGTTTTTACCACATACAAGCCAAATGTGGCATGTTGGTTGTTACGAATGTCATTCCCACAGGAGTTACCTTTTCTCCAGTACTAGGTCTTATTTGGATATTTGTAGGTTTCAGTTCAGTATCTTTTAAATGCTGCTCAAACTTATTTTGTGTAATGATTGAAACAACCAAACCAGAGTCCAACTTGATTTTAATTAATTTGCTGTTCACTTCTGGTGTGAGTCATATTGCTTGTCTATTGTTAGTTTTCACATTGTAAATCTCAAGGCTACTCATTCCTGGGTCACTCTCATCTTTATCAGATTTTTCATCAACAGCGTGCAGACTAGTGCTCTTTTTGAGACTGCAACTTGACTGTTTTATCTTTTTCCCTTCCCTGAGTGGCCCATTTATTTTTGTCTCATTATTATTGGATTGCCAAAACCTATGCCCTTAATGGAAGTTTACCTCCTTCCCTTCTCTTTAGTAATGAACCTAAAACCTATAAGTAATATGTTTTTAAAAAAATTAGTTTGATAACATTATAGATTTTGCAAGAGTTCCAGGAGTTCTATTCTTTCATAGTAGTGTAGGATCTTTTGCAACCGTGGATTGCCACATCAATCAAAAGGGAGTTAAGAATTGTGATAATGACTAACAGAATTTCTGGAAATTGATCTAGCAACAACAAGGAAAGTACTGTTTTTATCAGACCAAATTGGTGGGAATCTAATGAAAGATTCACCCTGAGTACAAAGTAAACTTAAACTGTAAATCTCTTAAGTATTTATAACATTTCTAGGCCTATCCAACAGAGTAAATCCCCACAGAGTTCTTTGTGAATTGTGGAGTTTTTGTACAGAGCTCTCCACAGAGAAATTAAATGGGTGTCATGTGGTCAGTGATAGGACAAGTTACATTTGCTCTGTGATAGAAATGTGTTTGATCGGCCAACTGTCTTTTCCTCATTCTGTGATCACAGAAGTAGCCTAAGGTTTTACACTTGGTTCCAATCGAAATAACCAATCACACACTACATAAAAGAAACATCACAACATTCTCATCTACTTAAAGTTATGTTTGGCACTTGCTGTGTGAAATTCATTGCAAGCAGAATAATTTAAAAATGTATCAAATCTATACTGCAGAGGTGGACTTAATTGTCTTTCTTTAAATAGCATTATGAAAATTATCATTGTTCATTCAAATGCAGATATTATGCTAAGTTAAGATTATACAATAACCATACACATAAGGCAATTATACTGTATCAAACAAATTGAACTGAGTGGTCTACTCAGTGATAAAATGATTAATGTTTTGTCAGCTTTGTGCCTTGATCCTTCTGTTAAGTTTACAACATAAGGGAATGAACCACTGTCGACTATAGATAATGAGAGGAGCTAATGCACATGCATAATGGCAGGTACTACTCAAGATTTCCATCACATTTTATGAGAGACTTAAAAAGCATATCTTTGAACGTGTGAGCAGAATGCTTCCCGTGAGCATGATTAAAAGAGTGCATTTTGATACTTAAAAGTTGCTTAAAGAGATGATGGTGGGGTAAAGTGATTTGCCAGGATAAAATGAATTAATGGTCCATGTGAGGACTGTATCCTGTGAAACACAAACACTGCTCTCAAAAAAAAACAAATTCAGTGATGACATAGTTTATAAACCAAGTTTTGAGAATCTGCCGTGTTTTCACTCACAGTAAGCATATCAACCAAAAGGGAAAAAAGTCTCAGTGTCCAATTCATCCCCTATTTTATAAAGTGATAGATATTTATTGCAGAGAAGGAAGCCATTCTGCCCTTCAGGTGTATGCTTGCCAATAAAAATCTGTCCAGCCTAATCCCACTTTCCAGCTCTTGGTCTGTAGCCTTAGCACTTCCAGTGCTTTAAATTCACCATTTTTCCAGTGACTTCCCAACCCCAACCACACTCCTGGTAAAAGGAAAATGTCAACTACGCACTAGCTCAGCACATCCTTCATCTAAAAGTATTGACTGTAAGTTCCATTCAATCTTATACTCAATGCAGCCAAATACACAGATAGTGGAAACAATAGTGACTAATACTTAGGGCCCAGAGTGGCCCAGCTAATAGAGGTGCTGCTTCACTGCTCCGTTGACAGGCATTCAATACTGACCTCTTGTGCTGTCATACTTCCAGTGACTGCATGTGTTTCTCTTTCCAACAATGCCAGTTGTTAAGTGGCCACTTTAAGTTTACCGATTGTGTAGGTAAGTGAGAGAACCTCAGGAGCAGTTGATGGAAATGCAGGAAAAATAAAATGAGATTAGTGCAGGGTTAGTGTAGATAGGGGTTTGAAGGTCCCCACAGACTCAGTGTTTCTGTAAAGTGAGAGAGTAAGACTTCATGACTTGCATATACCAGTGCTGGGTCCATAGGAAATCAAGAGAATGTAAAGAACAGATATTTTTGAGGCATGGTTAGGCTTAGAGAAGGAGTTAGATGAATGGTTCCATCTTCGTGACAGGGGCCTAGGTGGGGTTAGGTGATGGGAATAGTGGAAAAACAGGTGGCGATCAGGAGCACAGGACACTCGGGGAATCAGATTGAGGTCAAGGGTATTGGAGATCAGGGTCTAAACCAGTGAGGGAGTTGAGTGTGAAGGAATTGGGATACGGATGAGTCTAACGGAGTGGTTTAATATTGAGAATTGAGGGGCAACCAAAGGAGAAAGAGACTCATGGAAATGAGGTTCCTGCGCAAACAGTTGTGTTACAAAATGTAGTCTGTTCACAATGAGGCCATAATGCACAGATATTCCAATTTCAAAAGTAGCATTGCATAGGAATTTCATCCTTTGAGTCTGTCTGATGCAGAAATCCAGTTAAAATACACAAAAGTTAATTTGTGAGTAGAAGTGCCTGGTCAAATATTGAAAATGGGATGATTCAACTCAGAAATGGTGACAACTGTACTTCACTACCCTTCAGAAGTTCTCAGTCACATAGCACCATAAAACACATCGCAATATGTCCACAAATCAAGGCTATGATACTTCACATTGTTTAATCTTAAAATTTGCACATTGCCTAAAGAAAATTACTTAAAACTATTTCAAAGTTTATTTCTTTATTGTGGAGAAGCTCCAATTTTTGTGATTGACCTTACCATTCCTTTCATTAATCAGAGACTCCAGAACAATATGGTCAGTGAGAAATTTCAGACCAGTGGATTAAAGGTTTACATACAAGCATTAAATAGCATGCAGTTGGAGCCAAAATCTTGATTTTTTCAATATGGCTGTAAAATGGGCTATTAAGCTGTTTACAAACTTGGATTACTGCAATTTGGAAGTAAAATTACATCAATACAGCATTATACTAATAATCATTATCTTGCCTTTGGAAAGAAAATATTGGAGCACTGTTAATTCAGTATAAACAGGTACAACTGAGGGTTGGCAATCTCTGATTTAGTTTACCAGCCATAGAAAGCTACTCTTCTCTCTTCACAATATCTAACTACATCTTGAAGGATATCTTTCTTTCTTTTTCAATCTTTTTATTAATTTCAGCATCATAAACATTACAGAAAACAGATACAGAGCAATTGGGATTACATTATTGATAATTAGTTTATACAAGTATAAACTCAATTGACACAAAATTAATGAGCCTCCCAAAATCTCAATAAGTACAAATATAATATAGGAAAATATAAAGTGAAAATATAAAAATATCATCAAAAAAGAAAAAAGATTACATACCCCAAAAGAAAAAAAAATCTAAACCAACTAGAAGAAAACTAAACTACAAAAAAAAAGAAAAAGAATGGGCTATTATGATACCTCAGATAAAACCATTAGTGTCGTTAACTCTGCTCCTCTCCTTGAAGGATTTCAAGAGTTTGTCTCTAATACTGGTATTGGCCCAGCATATCCCTCTGATGGACTTGTCCCTCTATTCTGATTATGTCACAAGATTGTTCACATTTCAACAGTGGATGAACTTAAAGATAGTTAACGTCATGATGAAATCAGCTCTACACTTTCTAGTTGTCTGACCTCTATAATTTCAAGTCCAATTCCAGACATTTGAAAGCAAATTCCAAACTGATACTGAAGTCAAGAGTGGGCTGGACTGTTGGGGGCGCCATCTTTTGGATGAGATGTGATAAGATGCAAGGGCCCCAAGCCATATTAAGTGATGCGAGTGTTTCTCAACACTTAACCTTCAACCAGCAGCACTAAGACAGATAATATGGTCAGAGTTCATCATGCAGCATCTGGCGGCCATATTTTCTGTCAAGTAGCAATAAATTGACCTCAGACACAATCATTTGCTGTGAGGTTCTTTGTAATGTCTAGAGGTCATGCAATAACCTAGATAACTAAGAGCTCATATTTAAATCAGTGCGTGGTGTGATAAATGCATGCAAGACTGCAGTAATTACTGACAGACTTTAGAGATAGCTCATCCGTAATGATGATTAGTGTTGGCTAACATACTTTTCATTTTTTACATTATGTGGAGTGATAAAAAAAGATTAAAATTCTCATAAAGGTATATTTTCATTTTTCTTGATACCTATACAACAAAGCAGATGCAAGAGCACTCATAAAAGCACCGATATAAGATAAACTATTTGAAATGTTTACCCTGATCCTTTTGCCACAGTTGCTGCCTGAACAGCATTTTTTGTTTTTATTTTAGATTTCCAGTATCTGCTGTATTTTGCTTTTAGATTACTGTGTGATTGACAGGTTGACTTGTCTAACTAGAGTCTTCATCAATACATATGAAACAATGGAAAAGGATGAGAAAGACAAGTTACATTATAGATCCTGACACCTGTTTTAAGCATCATTGTTGTTCTGGTGTATGTATAACATATTCTATGACTGGATATTGTGTTGGAAAGTAAATTCTTGAAAGAGGGAGTTGTTTCGGAGCCTTTAAGTTTGGATCTGAGCGACTGTTGAGTGCAGTCATATCCAAGATGAACTATTTAACCAGAAAATATTATTTCTTTACTGCTTTGTAGCTTGTATGGTTTTACAAGTTGCTCTAGCATTCATTGCCAGGATTATAGATAAGTTTTCTACAGCATCATTATAATTCCAATTTCTAGGTCTGGGGATTAGTTTTGTGGCCCAGGTCCATATTGCTTACAGGTCCTGAGTCCATCTGCTCTGACCTAATAAACCAAGGACACAACATGCCAATTATCCAAATTTTTTAAAAACCTGTTACATCAAAGATGAGATTCTCATGTCACTATAGGAACATTTGGTGCAAATCTCAATTAATTTTAATCAGTTCCAGTGATAAGAAACTTCGAAGAGTGAAGAAGTGAAACGTATAAGATCATAGCAAAATTAGTCTGTATAATTTGAATCCCACTATGGATCCTGATTTCAGATTAGTTTATTATTATGAACACTAAAATTGCTTGCTTACATAAAGCTCACAGAATGAGACAGGGTGCACTAAAATTGCTTGCTTACATAAAGCTGACGGAATGAGACACGTCTTTCTCCCTTATTAGGAAGAGAGAGTGCAAGTGGTATGTCAAATGTCGGGTGAAACAAGTGGAAAATGGATCATGAGAGAAAGACAAAGAGGTGCAGCACCAGGGGAGGGTGATAGGCGAGTGAGGAGAAGAGTTAAGAGGCTAGAGTGGGGAATGAAGAAAATGGAAAAGGGAGGGATAAAGAAAAAAAATGCTGAAAGTTGGAGAAATTGATGTTCATGCCATCGAATTAGAGGCTACCTAGATGGAATAGTAAGATGTTGCTCCTCCAACCAGAGAATGGCCTCATCATGACAGAAGCAGAGGCCATAGGCTAACATGTCGAAACAGGAATGGGGATGGGAACTGACATGGTTGGTCACTTGGAATTTCTACTTTGTTCATGGAGCTGAGGTGCTTGACAAAGTGGTCCCCCAGTCTATGTCGGGTCTCACCAACGTAGAAGAGGCTGTATTGAGAGTGCCAGATAGAGAAGATGACACCAACAGATTCACAGGTGAGTTGTTGCCTCATCTGGAAGGACTGTTACAGTCCTTAATGGAGGTGACAGAGGAGGCAAATAAACAGGTGTAGCACATCTCCTGCTTGCAACGATAAGTGCCAGGAGGAAGATTAGTGAGGAGAGATGAATGGACAAGGGAATCACAGTGATCCCTGCAGAAAGCAGAGATTGGGGGAGGTCAAGATATGTTTGGTGGTAGGATCCCATTGAAGATGGCAGAAGTTGTGGAGAATGATGTGTTAGATGCAGAGGCTTGAGAGGTGGTAGGTGAGGGCAAGAGGAACTCTATCCTTGTTAAGGTGGCTGGAAGATGGGGTGAGTGTGGATGTCTAAGAAATGGAGGAGATGCGGGTGAGGGCAGCATCAATGGTGGAGGAAAGGAAACCCTGTTCTCTGATGTCCTGGAAAAAAAGCCTCATTCTGGGAACAGATGTGGCAGAGTCAAAGGAACTTAGAAAAAGGAATGAAATTTTTACAGGAGACAGGGTGGGAAAAGGTATAGTCAAGATAACTGTGGGAATTGGTAGGTTTATAAAAGATGTTGGTCGACAGTATGATTCCGATGATGGAGAAAGAGAGATCAGGAAAGGAGAGAGAGGTGCCAGGAATAGACCAAGTGAATTTAAGGGCAGGGTGGAAGTTGGAGGCAAAGTTGATGAAATTGACGAGATCAGCATGCGTGCATGAAGCATTCATCAGTGTAGCGCAGAAAGAGTTAGGGAACGTTGCCAGGTGAGGTTACTGGTGACGTGAAATGACATTTTACATTGCTAAAAACATTTAAGTTTTCATGCAGCTGGGGAAAATATTCATAAGTGAATACTTCCCAACCTCATATCATCAATAAATTCCAGTAATCGCACATGAAAAGTATAAATTATGCAATAACTTGGAACTTCTGAATATAATGTATCTAAATTTTCCTTTTACAGACGATGGTGTGACTTAAGCCTTTCAGTACTGAGCTGTACATAGAACATAGAACATAGAATAGTACAGGCCCTTCGGCCCCACAATGTTGTGCCAACCCTTAAACCCTGCCTCCCATATAACCCCCATATATGTTGTGCCACACATCTGCATAGAAATTCTTTGGCATCTGGGCTAGCATGTTAAATGTACAATGGGCTGATGCAAGCTTCTCTGAGATGCACGACACAACAAAATTCTACTGTGCTTTTGACTCAAAGCAATTCATTATTAAAATGCACAATTTAATCCAATAGCTGGTGAGTCTGGAATGCTGATGCATTACATGGGGGTCTACCAGGAGAGAGAGAGAAGGCCCAAGGTATCAAGTGCTGAAAATTGGGACCTCAAGTCACAGGAGAGGTTATAGAAGGGTTCAGCATTGTAGGCTGTGAGGGGTAAGGATTGTAGGCTCACAAATGGGTGGAGATGGAGATGTGATTACATTTGAGATGTTTGGAGGCATTGGGGGAGGATACTGGGTTGACAAAGCTCAGTGGATCCACACAGAAGGGACAAGTTTTTACTTAACATAGGCTTTACTGAATCCGTTTCACGCAACTATACACCACAGACTGGAACCTGCTCAGTCAAGTCCCTTTCAGGTTTTGCTGAAGGAGACCTTACTTTCATTTTAAGACATGATCTTGCATGTGACGCCTGTGCGATTGACAACCCATGCACATTCATTTTCTAGAAGTGACATCCCAGATGTGAGTTGCTTACCACTGGAAGCCATGACATGGGTTTGGTATCTCCATGCATCAGTTTGTCACACATATGGATGACCCAGAGAAAATCATAAATTCTAAAAGCCTGGCAGTAAATAACACACATTGAATTAAATTGAACTGAATTGACTTTCTTATTTACATTCTTCATATACATGAGGAGTTAAAATCTCAACATTATGTCTCCATCTAAATGTGTAATGTGCAATTTATAATAATTTATAATAAATAATATGTACAACAAAATAACAAAGAAATACAGCTGTGTCAGCATGAATTAATCAGTCTGATGGCCTGGTGGAAGAAGCTGTCCCGGAGCCTGTTGGTCCTGGCTTTTATACTGTGGTACTGTTTCCCGGATGATAGCAGCTGGAACAGTTTGTGGATGAAGTGAGCGGGTCCCCAAAGATTTTTTGGGCCCCTGTAGAAAGTTCATATTAGTTTAATGGTGATATTAAAATGCATAGCCCAAAAACATACTGTGCTGAATATAAGAAAATTCTGGGCCAATAACTTCACCATTTTCCCATACATGTTTATAGTTATTTTGATAAGGAGATCATCAGACTCTTTCACATAATAATGCATTATAAACAAACAATGTAAATGCAATGGATCAACAATAACAGGCAATGATTTATACTATTTGAAATAGACTCAATAACCTAAAATCAATGTGAAACACTCTCAGTACATCATTACCTCATATTAAACTTCCCACGCACAGCATTTAGTAGAATGGACCATTTATCATAATTAACCTTGTAGTTATGCAAATTAGTTTTTGTCAAAGAGGAATACTTTATACCTTGTTAAGACAATGAGTGAAACTGCAGTACTGTCTCTACCAATTATATAGGGAGGATTTCAGCTTTTCTAGGAGTCCAATTAAAAATAAATTAATTTTATTTTCAGATTTTAGAGCAGGGGACAGAGAAATACATTGACAACTCCTTCACAGAATTTATGATGTAAATGACAACATTATAACTCAGAGGAACAAAGATAGCAAACACCGTATGTATAGCATTGCCATTGCTACTGAAGAAAAGTATGCAACAGTAACACTCTTAAAGGTTGTGCAATTCAAACATTTAATCAAATAAGTTAGCTTTCCTCACACCTCCTAGGCAGCATCAGGATTGCAATAGGACCTCAACCATCTGTGAATTTGATAATGAATATCATTAATTTAAACATAGGTTTATGAAGGTGACTTGGATAAAAGATTAGGGAATTGTAGAACAAAGATCATAGATGAGAATAAGTGTTGAAATGGTAAAATGGGTAGATAGGAACAAATAAATTTACAAAATGAAATAGAAAAATTGAGTTAGTAAATATGAGGCAGGAGGAGTCTGATGTGGGTGTCTGCGTTATCTATTTGGGATCAAAGAAAGATGATCAAAACATTGCTTTATGCCAAAAAACCAGTAACCATGGAAAAGCAGAGGGATTAAAGTGTCTTGAGACACATTTTACATAAAACTAATCTGCACATACAAAAAAGGCTATGGGAAGTTGGCTTTCATATCATGGGAGTAGGTATACGAAGGGAAACAACCTAATCATCAAATATGAAGAGCATTGATTAAACACGTTCAGTTCCGGGCAGCACACTTCAGTAAAGAGATAATTGGTTTGAAGTTTGCAGTGAAGATTTATTAGAGTTATGGCAGTACCCATACGTTTATGGTGAGGATGAAAGGCATAAAATTGGTTTGCACTACTGTGAATTTAGAGGGTTATTAATGAGAAAATGGAGGTGATTAAGATTGTAAATGCCTCACAACCTCCTCCACCTCTCCTGACCTCACAACAACTCAATAAGAATCTGCCCATGTTCTTGCCTAAAATCATGAAAAAGGGGGAGAGGGTAAACCTTTTTGCTCTTTGCACCCATTCTGCATTTCAGGATTGTATCAGGTGACACAAGAAACGGAATCTGGAACAACAAAAAAATACGCTGGAAGAACTCAGCTGGTTGAGACATTTCTGGGAGTTAGGAAGGAAGCTGAGAAGCTGGACCTCCAGGGTAGTAATCTCGGGATTGCTACCTGTGCCACGTGCTAGCGAGGGCAAGAATAGCAAGATCAGGCAGATGAATGCGTGGCTGAGAGACTGGTGCAGGGGGCAGGGCTTCAGATTCTTGGATCATTGGGATCTCTTCTGGGGGAAGTATGACCTGTTCAAAATGGACAGGTTACACCTGAACCCAAAGGGGACCAATATCCTGGCGGGAAGGTTTAATAGAGCTGTTAGGGAGGGTTTAAACTAATTTGGCAGTGGGATGGGAACTGGTATGATAGAGCAGAGGAAGGGGAAAACAGAAATGAATCTAAGTTAGTGAGCAGTAAAGAAGTCAGGAAAGACAGGCAGGTGATGGGGCAAACTTGCAGCCATTGGGATGAGTTGCAGTGCAATAAAGTTGCAATACAATCAAAACAAAAAGAACCAAATACTGGTCTTAAGGTGTAATACTTAAATGCACGCAGCATAAGGAATAAAATGGATGATCTTGCCATACTGCTACAGATTGGCAGGTATGATATTTTGGCTATCACTGAGACGTGGCTAAAGGATGCATATCTCTGGGAGCTGAACATCCAAGGATACACAGTGTTTCAGAAGGATAGGCAATTAAGCAGAGGGGGTGGCGTGGCTTTATTGGTAAGAAATGATATCAAATCATTAGAAAGAGGTGATATAGGATCAGAAGGTGCAGAATCTTTATGGGTTGAGCTAAGAAATTGCAGGGGTAAAAGGACCCTGATGGCAGTTATATACAGGCCTCTAAACAGCTGCAGTGATGTGGACTACAAATTACAACAGGAAATAGAAAAGGCTTGTCAGAAGAGCAGTGCTATGATAATTGTGGGGGATTTTAATACATGAGTGGATTGGGAAAATCAGGTCGGCACTGGATCTCAAGAGAGAGAATTTGTAGAATGTCTGCGAGATGGCTTTTTAGAACAGCTTGTTGTTGAGCCCACTAGGGGATCAGCTGTACTGGATTGGGTATTGTGTAATGAACCAGAGGTGATTAGAGAGATTGAGGTGAAGGAACCCTTAGGAGACAGTGATCATAACATGATTGAGTTCACTGTGAAATTTGACAAAGAGAAGCCGAAATCCCATGTGTCGGTATTTCAGTGGAGTAAAGGAAATTACAGTGGCATGAGAGAGGAACTGTACAAAGTTGACTGGAAGGGGACACTAGCAGGAAGGACGGCAGAGCAACAGTGGCTGGAGTTTATGGGAGAAGTGAGGAAGGTGAGCAAGACAGATATATTCCAAAAAAGAAGAAATTTTCAAATGGAAAAAGGATGCAACCATGGCTGACAAGAGAAGTCAAAGCCAAAGTTAAAGCAAAGGAGAGGGCATATAAGGAAGCAAAAATTAGTGGGAACATGGAGGATTGGGAAGTTTTTAAAAGCTTACAAAAGGAAACTAAGAAGGTCATTAAGAGGGAAAAGATGAATTATGAAAGGAAGCTAGCATAGCAAATAATATCAAAGAGGATACTAAAAGCTTTTTCAAGTATATAAAGAGTAAAAGACAGGTGAGAGTAGATATAGGACCGATAGAAAATAATGCTGGAGAAATTGTAATGGGAGATAAGGAGATGGCGGAGGAACTGAACAAGTATTTTGCATCAGCCTTCACTGAGGAAGACATTAACAGTATACCGGACACTCAAGGGTGGCAGGGAAGAGAAGTGTGCGCAGTCATAATTACGACAGAGGAAGTACTCAGGAAGCTGAATAGTCTAAGGGTAGATAAATCTCCCGGACCAGATGAAATGCACCCTCGTGTTCTAAAGGAAGTACTGTGGAGATTGCGGAGGCATTAGCAATGATCTTTCAAAAGTCGATAGATTCTGGAATGGTTCCGGAGGACTGGAAGATTGCAAATATCACTCCGCTATTTAAGAAGGGGGCAAGGAAGCAAAAAGGAAATTATAGACCTGTTAGCTTGACATCATTGGTTGGGAAGTTGTTGGAGTCGATTGTCAAGGATGAGGTTGCGGAGTACCTAGAGGCATATGACAAGATAGGCAGAACTCAGCGTGGTTTCCTAAAGGAAAATCCTGCCTGACAAACCTATTACAATTTTTTGAGGAAATTACAACTAGGCTAGACAAGGGAGATACAGTGGATGTTGTATATTTGGATTTTCAGAAGGCCTCTGACAAGGTGCCACACATGAGGCTGCTTAACAAGATAAGAACCCATAGAATTACTGGAAAGTTACATTCATGGATAGAGCATTGGCTGATTGGCAGGAAACAGAGAGTGGGAATAAAGGGATCCTATTCTGGTTGGCTGCCAGTTACCAGTGGTGTTCCACAGGGGTCTGTGTTGGGGCGACTTCTTTTTACGTTGTAAATCAACAATTTGGATTATGGAATAGATGGCTTTGTGGCTAAGTTTGCTGATGATACAAAGATAGGTGGAGGAGTCTGTAATGCTGAGGAAACAGAGAGTCTACAGAGAGACTTGGATAGATTGGAAGAATGGGCAAAGAAGTGGCAAATAAAATACAATGTTGGAAAGTGTATGGTTATGCACTTTGGCAGAAGAAATAAACAGGCAGACTATTATTTAAATGAGGAGAGAATTCAAAGTTCTGAGATGCAATGGGACTTGGGAGTCCTCGTGCCGGATACCCTTAAGGTTAACCTCCAGGTTGATTCGGTGGTGAAGAAAGGGAATGCACTGTTGGCATTCATTTCTAGAGGAATAGAGTATAGGAGCAGGGTTGCGATGTTGAGTCTCTATAAGGCGCTGGTAAGACTGGAGTGCTGCGGACAGTTTGGGTCTCCTTATTTAAGAAAGGTTGTGCTGACGTTTGAGAGGGTACAGAGAAGATTCACTAGAATGATTCCGGGAATGAGAGGGTTAACATATGTGGAACGTTTGTCTGCTCTTGAACTGTATTCCTTGGAGTTTAGAAGAATGAGGGGGGACCTCATAGAAACATTTAGAATGTTGAAATGCATGGACAGAGTGGATGTGGCAAAGTTGTTTCCCATGATGGGGGAGTCTAGTACGAGAGGGCATGACTTAAGGACTGAAGGGTGCCCATTCAGAACAGGGATGCGAAGAAATTTTTTCAGCCAGGGGGTGGTGAATCTATGGAATTTGTTGCCATGGGTGGCAGCGGAGGCCAAGTCATTGGGTGTATTTGAGGCAGAGATTGATAGGTATCTGTGTAGTCAGGGCATCAAAGGTTATGGTGAGAAGGCAGGGGAGTGGGACCAAATGGGAGAATGGATCAGCTCATGATAAAATGGTGGAGCAGACTCGATGGGCCGAATGGCCAACTTCTGCTCCTTTGTCTTATGGTCTTATGGTCTTATGGTTGAGCATCATCTGTGGGAGGAAGGGGTTTGTATCTGATTTGGTTTTACATCAATGCCCATAATCCTTGATTTACCTATGGTTCACAAATCTTTCTCAGCCTTAAAGATACTTAATGACTCAGCAGACATGGCTTCCAGGGCTTGAAAACTCCAGACTGACAACTTCCTGTGAAGTGAAATCCCTACCTCCATCAGTCATAAGTGGCCATCCTCTTATCCTGAGACTTGAGGAAACATCCTCCCAACCTTGACCTTGTGAAGCCCCTCAGAAACTTCTAAGCTCCAATAAAATTATTTCTCAATCTTGTAACTCTAGAGAAAAGCGTCCATTTCTGATCGACCCCTTTGTTCTAGGGATCAATCTAGTGAACCTTGCTCAGCAGCACATCTAAGGTGAGTACATCTTTCTCTAAGTAAAGGTACAAAGTTGTGTCCTTGTCTTTATCAAGCCCATGTACATCTTTCAGAAGGCTTCTTTGCCCTTGTACTCATCCTTCTTGAAAATAAAGCTCCCATTTACATCCTGCACCGCTTGCCATAACTGCTTGTTAGCATTGTATCTTGTAAGAGGACACCTAGATCACTGAAAAATAATGTTTTCCCTCATTATACTTCTTTTCCCACTCAACATCACTGCAGAATCTTTGTATCCTCCTCACATCATACTTCCCCACACGTCTTTGTTTCTTCTTATGCACTGCAATGTTTTAATGGGTGAACTGTCCATGGCAGATGTTCTGTCAGTAATGTAATTCAAAATGCAACAGCATTCTGTAAATATCAAAGGATTCTAGATTTGAGAGATTTATGAGCCTGGCAGGTCATTCACACAGTTCCCTGCAATGCTGGGGCGAAAACTTTAAGACATGGCAATAGAATGGGGATGGTTTGACAAATGTTCCAGTTCCTTTTAACTCCACTATCATATTATTTCCACAGTGCAAGGATTAAAACATTTCAGTGTCCACAACAGAAAATAGGCAATACTAAATGATAAACAATGTGATTTTATTACTTTGGATAAGCAACTGCCAGGTTTTATAACTATTCATAATTGCTAAATTACCTTTTTTTCTTATAAACCTGCTTAAATTGTTCCATTTTTTCTTTATACTAATGTTTTCCTTATCTAAACCAAGATGCACAAACTGAATGCTTATAAATGTTGAAAGTGTAATCTACATGAATTAATTGATGTGTTACAAAATGAAGTCATTAAACATTTCCACAGAGTTATTTATACTGCCACAAAGCTGTCAGTAGAAATTCATCAAAAAGCTTGAGTATATGAAAGGTATTTTTGAGATAATTACAGCATATCTTTTTGACTTGTTTTAATGAAATACTGTAATTGAATCATCGGCCCAAATCTGTATTTTGATTGTTTCTGTTGTTTCTTGCATTGTGAATCTTGCAATAGGTAGAACAAATTTTAAACTTTGAGATACATGTGTACCACATACTTGTGTTTTACTGTACTTACAAAACTGCAGCTACCAATGAAAGAAAATTAGATTCTCAGAAAACAAGATACCTGTTATGAAAGATAAAGCGCAAATAGTATTCAAACCTGTAAATTATTGTTAGATTATTAACACAGTGGTTTGTGTTCCACTATCTCTTACATTAGTACACATCTATCAAGTTAATTTAGACATATCCAATTTATCTTAACACCTCTGATTCATATGGTCATGCTAAACTTTCACCCACTTGTGTGACCAACAGCAATCTCCATCCCATCTATTTGCATTCGGGTGCAATATTTACCAGTATAGATTTTTTTTAAACACTCTCCCTTCTGGCAGAATAACTTGCTGATATTCGTTTTCCATCTGTTAGGGCAGCAAAAATACCTATGTCGGTCTGCTGGGAACACCAATTATATCTATCTCTCTCACGTATGGAGGAGATGCACTTGAATCCAATTTATTCAAGGATCATCTGTCTCAGGAGTTGAAATTGGATGATTTCCAAATGATGCTTATTGTGCCTCTTGTGTCCTTAGTCTTTCCTCATTCTCTCTAGCTGATCAGTTCTGCATTGATTGCTTGCTCACAGTTTGTGTCAGGTTCTCTTTCTCCTCCCCATCATTTTTGCATTGTTGCAGTCCCTCCTTCTTTGGTGTCAGAACAATTAGTTTTAAAGTCTGTTAATTAGTTTATATACAAGTGCATTATTTTTAAGAAATAATACTATTTCCTTTAACTCTATTTCAATATTTTTCAATATTCTTTTGCTGATGTCAGTAACTGATCCATTATTTATTTATTAGTTCCTGAACAGCACTATAGCAGTTGCTGCTGCTCCCTTCCAAATTGCATTACAGATTTCCCTGAATTTCCATTACAGTCTTTTCCTGCATCACAATTCACTGGCTGTGAAGGACACTTGAACATACAGTACCGAGTTTGTAAAATGTACTACGTAATTGAAAGTTTTTCCTTTCCTTGAGGTTTATTTTCCATGTAATATTCACTTCAAGATTTTTAACCAGATCACTTCAGGCCAGGCAGCCTTAACTATTTCCTTCTCAATATGTCACACAAAATTTGTTCACTTCTTACTACACGTGTCAATGGCAACTTCCACCCAGTGAACAGATAACATGACTGACATCAAATCTTCAATAAAACAGGAATGGTTTCTCAAATACATTTGGCTGTCATATTCTAGATGTTTCAAATTCTTATGCTGGGATAGAGAAATATTTCAGAAAGGAGATGAACTAGGATGTCATATTGAATTTAAGTGATGACATTTTTCAGATTCGTATGGTAATAAGTATCATCCAGTCCCCTAAGGACCCTAATTGCCCAATAATGCAAACTGGAACATGCTTTCCTCATTGCTTATCGGAAGGCTATAGACATGTCAAGATAACTAATAACCCAATGTTGCGTGGACAATATATCCATATAAATGAGAAGATTTTGTCTTGTAATTTTTATCACCAACATTAGGGACTACATCGCCTCCGGCTAAATTAGTGTCAAACAAATAATGCATAGCCATGTTAACTATGTGAAGTTGGAGGACAGACAATTGTATTCAACATGTAGCTCTACTAATTATAGTATGACCACTTAACTCAAGTATGGTGTTCTTCTAAGAGGTTGTCTATTGGAAGGTCCTCACGAGTCTGTAGAGGCCAGTCCAGGATCCACACCTTCTGGTGCAGTGCAGGCAAGAGTAAGTGGAGGCTGTGGTTTTTCGTCTCTCCTTTCACAGCTGCCACTTGTTCTCTGTGGCACAGTGGAGGGCGTTCTCACGTAGTGCAGCTCCCTCTTGAACAGATTTCCTCCAAGCGTATCCATTGAGTGCAGTGTGTTCCAAGTTTTTAGTTGTAATGTTGATTTCTTCAGGCTGATTTTGATGTTATCTTTAAAGAGGTTCCTTTGCCCCCGCTGCCCAGCTGTGACATTGACTTGGCACAAATCAGGGCTGTTTGCCCTTCATTACTAAGCTTGTACAATAATATTTCACCTCTTGCTGATTGAATTTCATAGACAGGGCGATATATGCAGTGGATTCCAGTTGACTGGGACACGTTGGGATTTTGGCCCAATTAAGTGGCTGACCCAATTATCTGAAGCTTCTTGGAAACAGTTAAAAACATATAAAAAAGATCAACTACCATTTAACTGAGTAACAAGTTATGTATATAAATGAAATACAGAACAAATTAGAACACTACCAGTTCCTTTACAGTACTATAAAACTGTGTATTACTTCCTAATCATTATCCATAGAGGAATTCCTCTTTCGTGTTCTTTTAATTGACTGTAAATGAACAAGATCAGCTCAGACACCAAGTACAGATAATGGACTGCCTTCTTCTTCTTCTTCTTATCGTGTCCACGGACAGTCTATACATGGTCCAGACAGAACTGGACACATTTTTGCGCCTTGTTGTTGAATTTGGCAAGATCTGCAACAGTACAGGTTTCCTCTAGCGATGGGCATCTCAGGAGATGTTGCATGGTTTGTGGCTCAGTTCCACATTCACAAGTTGCCGGGCTGGTTGTATATCCCCATTTGCTTAGTGACACCTCTGAATGACCTACACCAGTCCTAAGTCCAGGTTGCCCAGTTGCAATGAGCTCCTGGGGGAAGGCTTTCATCCGGTGGAATTTCCATCGTTGGGGGTTGCTTGAGACTGGCAAGCCGGTCTTTCCACAAGGCGATGCGGGCTTCAGATGGGGTTGATTGTAATGGAAAAACACTGTTCATGAAGCTCTTCCTTGACTTTAGGTGGCTGGGTGTAGGTGTATGACCATGTAGAGGGTGCCTCTCATCTGATGTTTGACAGAGTCATTCTTTCTTGCTGGCTACCGTTCTTCTTGTATCGGGGGAGCGATACACACAGGGATATATAGGCTGTTGGTGTTTGTTGGTTTTAAACAACCTGTGATAAGTCGGAAGCTTGCATTCAGAAGGGCATCCATCTTCTTAGCATGAGTAGATCTTTCCCATGCAGGGCAGGCATATTCGGCAGTGGAATAGCAAACAGCAAGCGCACTGGTTCGCAATGTTTTCGAGCTTGCTCCCCATTTTGTGTTAATGAGCTTGTTCAGGATGTTGTTTCGTGCGCTCACTTTTGCCTTTGTCTTATTGATGTGGTTCTTGAAAGTGAGGCATCTGTCAAGGGTGACTCCTAAGTAGATCGGGTGCTCGTAATGCCTCAGTGTTGCTCCACACCAGGTTACTTTAAGCTGGCGTTTGGCTTCACGGTTCCTGAGGTGGAATGCACAAACCTGCGTCTTTGATGGATTTGCACGGAGGTGGTTTTCTTCATAGTAGGATGTTAGTCCCTCCAAGGCCTCAGAAAGCGTTTTCTCCATGGTGTTAAGATTAGTGCTTTGGGCAGTGATGCATAAGTCATCAGCATATACAAAACGGCGTGTGACATCATCTATAGGTTGGTCATTCGTGTAGATGTTGTACAGCAGTGGAGCAAGTTGTCTAAAGCATTGTAAACCTTCTTACAATGCTCTAGACAACTGTGTCCTCAAAATCCTCACTTCCATTATCATATTCAAGATGATTGCCGATACATTCAAATTCTTCATAGTTCCTAATTTGTTGAGGTAGTGAAATTGTTTTAATAAGCTCCTGGCCGTCTCTGGTATCTTCAAGCCTGAATGCTTGGAACTGCACTGAATGTTTCTGAATTGTCATACTGCTTATTTCTCACCAACTACCAGTGATAAATATCACTGCTTTTTGAACACAAATGCACGCAACTGATGCTGTTTAAAAACTGATCGCTCTAAGCACAGTGCAACGGCCACACAGGTGCATGTGACCTACATGAGTTAGAACCTGTTCGGCACAGTCTCCTGTCCCAATTAAGTGGCACAGTGTCCCAAATAAACAATGGGAATCCCAGCTATTGTCCTAATTAGTTTTTGTTGTAGCCCCCTCACTGGGTATGTGTGTAAACTTGGCTTGTTAGCTGGCTCTGCTCACAGCCACGTGATCCAGTGGTGGGAAGGCCACCGTTCACAAACAACACATGTCTAGGGTTGGTATGACTTGCGGTTCAACTAAACGGGAACAGCGTGTTGTTCTGATTAAACAGACCACAATTGAAGCGAATGCTGTGCAAATACTGCCTGTGTACAATAAGAAATAACAGATCGTACACTGCATAAAATTATAAAGGAAGTATATTTACTAACTTCAGCTTTATCAAACAGTTAGTAGGAAAGAGGAAAGTAAAAGAAGTGAAAGGGCCCATTAGAGTTTGACCAGTTCAATGTGCCAATGTGCTTGCAAAGTTGGAGCTCATCCTGGAGTTGTCTTTTACTTACGCGCTGGGCATACCGCTTGCATGAAAGCACACACCACACTCCGACTTCACTCGAAATCCATCTTGAACAAATGGGTTCTCTCTCAGGAGTAACGACCCTTCCTCCTTGGAGCCGTTCATAATCACAAAGCACTTTGTGCAAAGGGGACGCTCCTTCCCATAGCATTCTCAGGCATCTTCTTTTTCTTCATGTCCCTTGCGTGTTACATGCTTGGGCAATCATGGCTCCCCACATTGAACGATCCCTCGCAGCATCAATGATATCTCGCACACGTAGATCTGTTAGTTCTTTCACAGCGTCCATATATTTTCTTCTTTGCCTTCCTCTACTGCTTTTCCCAGGCATATGGTAAGGCATTCTTTTCTCCCTTTCTGATGACATGACCCAGGAATTTAAGTTTCCTCTCATTTAATGTTCTCATTAAAGATCTTTTTATATGGGCACATTGGAGTACTGTCTCATTAGTTACCCTATCTCTACATGTTATTTTCAGCACTCTTCTAAGAAACCACATCTCTGTTGCTCCTAAGATTCTTTTGAGTTCTGGTTTTATAGTCCATGTGTTGGAAGCATAAAGCAAGATTGACCAGATGTAGCATTTTGGTAGCCTAAGTCTTGTTGTCATAGAAATGTGTTTGTTGGTAAAAATTGTTTCATTTTTTGGAAGTTGGTTTTGGCAATGGCAAATCTTGTAAGCTACCAAGGTAATTAAAGCTGGTCTTTTGTTCAATCTCTTGGTTACCGATGTACAATTGGCAGTAGGGAGTATCCTGCTGTTTTGATATTACCATACATTTGGTTTTTTTACAGTTGATGGTTAGACCAAAATCTGCACTTGTTTGTACTACTTTGTCTAGGAGGATTTGTAGATTTCCTGCAGCACTTGCTGTTGGGGTGGTATCGTCTGCATATCTTATATTGTTGATGTTAACACCTCCAATTTTTATCCCATCTAGGTCTTCTATTTCTCTGAGAATCATTTCACTATAGATCTTATATAATTCCAGTGGGGCAACACATCCCTGTCTAACTCTTTGAATTTTAGTCCAACTGCTTATATTATCAACAACTTTTACCACTGCCATTTGATTCCAATATAAAGTTTGAAGCAGTTGTTGGTCCCTTCCGTCAATGTTTAGTTTAGAGAGAATTTGAAATAATTTTTCATGTTGCACTTTGTCGAATGCTTTAGTGAAATCAATAAAACATAAAAAGACATCATTTTGATATTCAACTGCCCTTTCTGAAAGCATTCATAGTATGAAAATTGCATTCATAGTTCCTCTATCCTCAATAAACCCATATTGCAGTTTAGAAGTTTCTGGCCTTAACTTATTTTTAATTTGATTCAGAACAATTCTCAACAAAATCTTTATTATGTGACTCACAAGACTGATTGTTCTATAATTTTCGCAGTCAATACTTCCAGGATTTTTTGGCAGAGTTATAAATACTGATTTCATGAGATCGTCAGGCAATACACCAGACTCATATATGCTATTAAACAGTTCAAAAAGAATATCTACGCTCAGGTCTTCTAGGGCTTGTATCACTTCCACTGAAATTCCATCGGGTCCAATGGCTTTACCATGTTTCATGCTTTTCATTGCTTTAGTTATTTCTTCTCTGGTAATAGGTCAACCAGAATTAGGGTTTAATATCTGGGGGTTCCCCTCTATTATCTTCAAAAAGTTGCTCTATATACTGAATCCACCTCTCACATACTTTTTCTGGGTCTGTTGGTATGGATCTGTCTGCTGATCTTATGCATCCTGCAGAGGCAGTTTTCTAAACTCCAGCAATTTCCTTAATTTTCTTGTGCATTTCTTTGCTGTTGTTAATATGGCCTTCTACTTCATTGCATCTTTGATTCAGCCATTCTTCCTTTGCAATATTGCACAATTGTCTGGTCTGTCTGTCTAGCTCTCTGTATTGCTCTTCATTATTCTTCACTAACCTTCTTTGTTCCATCAGATCTAGAATTTCTTGGGTGTTCGATTTCTTGAACTGGGATTATCTCCTCTGCTGATTGCTGTATAGTATATTTAAACCTTTCCCAAATAGATGTTGTTTTGTTTTCGTTGAGGTGTTCTTCTACAGCTGTTTTGAATTGTTGCTTAAGTATGCTACCATTTTTAAGTTCTCCCAACATATACTTCTTTCTCTTTTTTCCACTTTTCAGTTTCTTTAATTTTGTTTTAATGGTAGCTATTCCTGAATGGTGATCTGAACCACAGTCTGCTCCTGGGTAGGTTTTAGAATTTGTGATATTATTTCTAAAGTGTTCATTGATGGCAATGAAATCTATTTGATTCCCTGTTCTATCTCCAGGGCTAATCCAAGTACACAATCTGCATGGATGGTTTTTTATCCCAAGTATTGGTGATCACTTGGTTGTTTCTAACACACCAATCAGTAAACCTTTCTCCATTCTCATTTTTCTCCCCAATCCAAAAGTTCCTATGATGTTATCAACCCTTTCCTGTCCAACTTTGGAGTTAAAATCTCCCGTGACTAGTTCTATATCCTGAGATTTACATTGCTGATAAGCACTGTTGAGATCTTCATAAAACCTGCTGATATCTTCTTCATCCGCATCATTTGTTGGTGGATAGGCTTGGATTATGCTAATGTTAATGTTAAGGGTTACCCCTTAATTTAACTAAAAGCAGCCAGTGGGATATTGCCCAATATCCCATAAGACATCTTGATACTTGTTTGTTTAAAATAATTCCAGCTCTGCTGTTGACCTCCAGAATACATTATCAGAGAACTATTCTTGGTGAATTTGCCACTGTCAGTCCAGCTAATTTCTGACAGGCCTAAGATATCAACTTCCAACCTTTTAATTTCATTTAATGTGTTGTTCAACTTTCCTCTGTGTATGGGGTGGTTGAGTCCTGACTAAATATCAGGAAATGCCAATAGCGATTATATAGCTTCTACCACCCAAGACAACTCTGCCTTCATGTAGGATTTAGGTCCGGGTGCACCCTCTCTTGCTGAAAGAGCTCTGTCTATGGCGAGTGTTTGGCGCCAGAAAAATTACCAGACCAATGGTGGTGGTGTCACCTAAAATCACTGAAGTCTCCGGCAGCTGGGAGATGGATTCCAAGCTTTTGTGGATGATTGTCTTTATACAACAACAGCAAAGGTTGGATGACATCTAGTGTATTGATAACACCAGTAGAAGTCAAATGCTCTAGTTAGGTGAGCACTGCGGCAATAGAAGGCAACGGCAAACCACTGTTGAAATCTCTGCCTAGTCAATCATGGAAAGAAAGAAAAGAGGGAAACCAGACAACAGCATGAATGGGGTTGATTCTAATCAACAGAACAACACCTCTCTCGGTAGGGGTAGTCATGTGCTGCAGGTGACACCAGACCATCATCCAGACACTGTAAGCAATAGGGAAAGGCTAAGGGTAGCAACATGGAAATTCTGTACACATTCTCAGGCATAGACCATAAAACATAGGAGCAGAATTAGGCCATTCAGCCCATCGAGCCTGCTCTGCCATTCCATCAAGGCTGATCCCAGATCCCACTCAAACCCATACACCTGCCTTCTCGCCATATCCTTTGATGTCCTGACCAATCAGGAAACGATCAACTTCTACCTTAAAAATACACATGGACTTGGCCTCCACCACAGTCTGTGGCACAGCATTCTACTGATTCACTGCTCTTTGGCTAAAAAAAAAAATCCTCTAAGCACCTCTGTTCTAAAAGGTCACCCCTCAGTTTTGAGGCTTTGCCCTCCAGTTCTGGACACCCCCACTATAGGAAACATCTTCTCCACATCCACCTTATCTATTCCTTTCAACATTCCGTAGGGTTCAATGAGACCCCAAACATTCTTCTAAATTCCAGTGAGTACAGGCCCAAAGCTGCCTATCACTCCTCATATGTCAACCATTTCATTCCCATGAACTTCCTCTGGACTCTCTCCAATGACAACGAGTCAAGTCAAGTCTCTTTTATTGTCATTTCAACAATAACTTCTGGTACAGTACACAGTAAAAATGAAACAACGTTCTTCCAGGACCATGGTGCTACACGAAACAACACAAAACTACACTAGGCTACCTGAAACGACACAAAACTACACTAGACTACATGAAACAACACAAAATTACATTAGGCTTCAGACTTACATGGGACTACATAAAGTGCACAAAACAGTGTAAGACAGTACAATAATTAATAAACAAGACAATAGGCACAACACATCCTGGAATTGAGGACAACACATCCTTTCTGAGATATGGGGCACAAAACTGTTGACAATACTCCAAGTGCAGCTTGACTAGTGTCTTATAAAGGCTCAGCATTATCTCCTTGCTTTTATATTCTATTCCTCCTGAAATAAGTGCCAACATTGCATTGCCTTCTTTACCACAGACTCAACCTCTAAATTAACCTTCTGGGAGTTTGCATGAGGACTCTTAAGTCCATCTGCGCTTCTGATGTTCGAACTGTCTCCCCATTTAGATAATAGTCTGCACACTATTGTTCCTTTTACCGAAATGCATTATCATACAAGACTGTATTCCATCTGCCACTCTTTTGCCCATTCCTCCAATTTGTTTAAGTCCTGCTGCAATTGCATTGATTCCTCAACACTACCTACCCCTCCATTTATCTTCGTATCATCTGCAAACTTTGCCACAAAACCATCAATTCCATTGTCCAAATCATTGACAAACAATGTGAAAAGTCGCGGTCCCAATACTGACCCCTAAGGAACACCATTAGTCACTGGCAGCCAACCAAAAAAGGCCCATTTTATTCCCAGTCACTACCTCCTGCCTGTCAGCCATTCCACTATCCATGTCAGTATCATTTCTGTAATGCCACAGGAATTTATCTTGTTAAGCAGCCTCATGTGTGGCACCTTGCCATATGCCTTCTGAAAATCCAAATAAATGACATCCATTGCCTCACCTTTGTCTGTACTCCTTGTTATATCCTCAAAGAACTCTAATAGATTTGTCAGACAAGATTTCCCTTTACAGAAAACATACAAACTTTGACCTATTTTATCATTAGTTAAGGCTAACTGGCCTATAATTTCCTTTCTTTTGCTTTCCTCCTTTCTTAAAGAGTGTTCTGACATTTGCAATCTTCCAGTACTCCAGGACCATGCCAGAATCAAGCGATTCTTGAAAGATCATGATCAATGCATCTGTTACCTCTTCAGCAAACTCTCTCAGGACTCTGGGATGTTGTCCATCTGGTCCAGGTGACTTATCCACCTTAAGATCTTTCAGTTTGCCTGAGCAGTTTTTCCTTTCAATAGCAATGGCACTCACTCCTGCTCCCTGACACTCACAGACTTCTGGCACACTGCTTGTGTCTTCCACAGTGAAGACAGATGCAAAGTATCTAATAATTTCATCCTCCATTTCTTCGTCCCCCATTACTACTTCACCAGCATCATTTTCCAGTGATCCATATCAATTCTCACCTCCTTTTTACTCTTTATATAACTCAAAAAAAACTTTTAATATCCTGCTTTATATTATTGACTAGTTTGCTCTCATATTTCATTTTTCTCCTCTTATGTATAGCTTTTTTGTTGCCTTTTGTTGGATTTTAAAAGCTTCCCAATTGTCCAACTCTCCACTCACTTTTGCTACCTTATATGCCCTTTCCTTGGCTTTTATGCAATCTTTAACTTCTCTTGTCAGCCACAGTTGCCTACCCCTGACATTTGAGAAGTTCTTCTGCGGGACATATCTATCCTGCACCTTGTGAACTATTCCCAGAAACTTCAGCCATCTCTGCTCTGCCATCATCCCCGCCAGTATCCTCCTCAAATCCACCTAGCCAAGCTCCTCAATCATGCGTCTGTAATTCCCTTTATTCCATTGCAGTACTGACACATGTGACTTATGCTTCTCCCTCTCAAATAGCAGTATGAATTCAATCATTCCTTTACGTTAAGCTCCCTGATAAGATCTGGGTTATTATACAATACTCAATATAAGATAGCCTTTCCCTGAGCAGACTCAAGCACAAGCTGGTCTAAAAAGCCATCTCATGGGCTTTCAACAAATGCCCTCTTTTCGATCTGACACCTAATCCCCTTGCATGTTGAAGTGCCCCATTACAATTGTGTCATTACCCTTATTACATGCCTTTTCCAGCTCCCTCTTCAGTCTTAACCCCACATCTTGGCTACTATTTGGAGGCCTATATATGGTTCCCATGATGTTCTTCTTACTCTTTCAGTTTCTTAAATCCATCCACAAAGATTTGACATTCTCTGGGCCTATGTCATCTCTTTCTAAAGATGTAATTCCACCTCTTACCAAAAGAACCACAATGTCACTTATGCCTTCCTGCCTGTCTTTTCAATACAATATATAGCTTTTGATGTTAAGCTGCTACTATTGCCTTCTTTCAGCCACAACTCATTGATGCCCACAACGTCACACTGACCAATCTCTGATTGTACCATGGGTATTCTGAATGTTATGTGCATTTAAATACTGCACTTTCAGTCCTGCATTCTTCACCCTTTTGAATTTTGCATCTGTGGTACAATTTAACTCTTCACTCTGGTTTCCGTGCCCCCTGTCCTCTCCACAGCTCCCACCAACAATCAACCCTGAACCTGACTGCTATCTGTCACAAATCTCTCTCCACCCTGCTCTCCCAAGAACCTTCTCCTGATTCCACCATCCTGATGGGCTGGCACAACACTGCTATGCTGAACAGTAGGGCTTTTCATCTCTAGCCGAAACCAAAACTTTCCAACAGAAGGACACACTGCTTTTGCAGAAACAGCTAAAATGAAAATATCTACGGCATGGCAGAAGAAATCTTAACCAGGGCATTACATTGTTTTTTTAAGAGTTGTCACAAATAAATGGCTGCCCTGATAACCGATGGCTCGATTAGCTGCTATGCAATGGATTGTAGAAAAGCTACTCCTCTATGGTATGTGTAGGTAGATCACCGAGGGAGCAGCCTTTTCTATCATTCAGGAAGCAGAAACTAGGAATTCCCAAAGGCTAATAAAGTTCAAAAGGAGAAGAAACACCATGTTCAATGAGTAAGTCATTAAAATTTTGGAGAAGCAGTTTATTCAGCGGAACAAAGCAAATCAGACAAGTAAATGATGAGAATTGGCCAGCCATTATAGGATTTGATGGTCTAATACTCAGAAATTTAAGTTCTTAAGCCTAAAATACTGTTCCATTTTTAATGCATTGTTGGTAGTTGAATAGTATTCTTTATATGCATGAGTTTTTCTCAGTTATCTACAAATATATTTTGTAATTGTTCTGATGTATTCAATCAAACCAGTGTTATCAAAAATTCACTGTCTCCATATAACTATTAAACATCATTGAGATCCTGATTATGGTTAAATTACTTACAACCTACAGATTTTGACAACCTCTAAATAAATCTCTTTTTTGATACTAATCATTAATGTACCAAAAAAGAGGTTTCGTGATGAATCATTGCCAAGGTCATTTGCAAGTTACAATTTACTTATAAGAATGTGTTGAGAAAACGTTGCACAGGTTTGGATTTGTCTTAATCCAGTTTGAATATTAAGAGTTATTTACAAGTTAAAGTCTCCATATCAGTGCAAGTTATTACTGTCCTAGTATTTTTTTTAAACTTTATATAACAAAACTAAGTCCGTTTAAGCGTGAGTGCATTATTTCTGATGCACTGGGTTTACTTTCCTGACAATAGGAAAAATATTTTGCCTCTCTGCATTCTCAGTTTCAGTATTTACCACAATTTAAAATGAAATGAATTATTCATTACAGAATTAAATCCGGACAACCAAATTTGATGAGTAACTAACTAGACAGTTTTGCAAGATAAGGTTTGTATAGGTAAGAACGCAAAAGGAAGAGAAATGGCGCAAATCTGACTGAAACACTTCAGTCCTTCTCATGATAGTACTCCCAAAAGGATTGATGGATAGAAACCCAGTCCTAATGAAAGATGGGTGGTACATTTTCTAGTCAAAAGCTGTGTGACTTGAAGGGGTGCCTTCCAGTGATGGTGTTTCCATGCACCTGCTGCCTTTGTGTTTCTTCTGGTAGAAATTCTGTGTTTTGCAGAGGCTTCTTGATGCAGTTAAAATGTTGCAAGAGGCTTCACTGGGGCGTTATTGATATAACATTGCTACACTGGAGCATTCACTGTATCCTGATATTTGTTTTTATTTGTATCCGGATGTTTCCAGATGAAGAAAGTAAAGACCTTCAAAATGTTATGGAGTACAAATAAACCAATAAATCTGGCGCCACTCACAAGGTGCAAATGCCTCAAAAACAGCCATCTGAAGGTAACTATGAGCACAGCCAGAAATGTCTAGCTCACTTGGTTGGTGCTATGTCTTAACATGGAGGGACTGCAAGTTAGCATTGTTCTGAGTATTATTCATAAAGTGGGTATAGTTCTTTCCTTTTTATGCTTTTAAGTTGTTCCAGCAAAATTCACAGAAATTAACTCTTCCCTGGTGCATATTGAAACACTGCCAAGGGATACATCTCTAAATATTCATTTTCTCAATGGACTTTTTTTTTTAATTGCTCAGAATCCCAGAACGATGGGACTTAAATAGAACATAGAACATAGAAATTTACAACACCTTACAGGCCTTTCGGCCCACGATGTTGTGCCGACCATGTGGCCTACTCTAGAAACTGCCTAGAATTTCCCTAGCACATAGCCCTCTATTTTTCTAAGTTCCATGTACCTATCTAAGAGGCTGTTGAAAGAACCTATTGCATCCAAAGATATTTTTGGTTTATCTTTTCACATGACTTTTGATAGGTATTAAATATGGCTAATAAAATTGGGTACAGAGATCTGTACATTGGGAAGAGGCCCATTGGATAATGGTTTCAGACATAAGGAACTTGATAGCCAATCAAAGCAAAGGAACATATCTGAATGATTGATTGTATCAGCATCTTAATTAAAAATTGATTTAAAAACCTTTATTACAGGTAATAGGTTACTTTAAAGTGATTAGAGGTTAGTTTTATTTGTCATATGTACAGTACATCAAAGCACCCAGTAAAATGCATCAAATTAAATCAGCGATGATTGTGTTGGGCAGCCCACAAGTGTTGCTGTGCTTGCAGCACCAATAGAGCATGCCCATGACTCACTAAACCTAACTGGACTCTTGGAATGTGGGAGGATACCAGAGCACCCTGAGAAAACCCATGCGGTCATGGGGAGAGCATACAAGCTCCTTATAGGCAGCGACAGGAATTGAAACCTGACTGGTGATTGTTGGTGACATAAAGCGATGAACTAACCACTAGGCTACTGCGCACATTATTTATTTTGAAAATTTTCTGGGGGCTTGGGATTAATTACTTTTGAGTGTCTTTGTACTTAAGGAAGCATTTAATCATTAAACAGGAGTAGAATGGAGGACAACCCTGAAATACAGTAATGCTGGAAGTTTAGATTCCTGCGTACCATTCGAACACAGAATTATACAATAAGCATCAGACCAATGAAAATGTTAATATGAAATCTTGCAAAAATGATACTTGTGTAAAAAGCTATCAAAATCTGGGAATTGTTTACATTGGATATTATGAGTTACTTTTTCCATGACTATTCAATTCATGATTAATTAGAGTTTTGATGCAATCAATTCAAGTCAGACACCCTCAATTATGACTGGCTACTTTTATATCAAGCTTAACTGGGAATAGAATTTATGAAGGTTTCGGGAGAGTGGCAGTGATGTGGTTGAAATGGACTGAGCAGGCAGATAATTTGGTTTATTACTGGAAAAATGAAGGAGGAAGCTGGAAGAAAATTTCATTAGAAGGTCATTTAAATATGGAATGCTTTGGTAGCTGGTTATTGAGGCAGAAACTATCACATCATCTACTGGGGAATTGGCTAAATATTTAAAAAGGAAAGACCTTGTCAGAGAAAAGAACATACCTGCAGTTAATATTGGCAGTTCTAAATAGATCTACATTGTTAATATGATTTGCCTGATCTCATGGTAATGCTTCAGAATAACACTACACAGGATTGATTCATCAGACATAACCTTACACTGAGGAGAAGCATTTGACAACCTCACTGACAGATGCCCTTTGTTTTACTTGTATTAAGTTTCTATTCTGGGATTTCAATCACTCTACTCCCTCATTAAATCCAAATCAAATGAAGTAGTATCAGCAATATGAAAAGTTAAAAAATATTCTATAGCCTCAATAAATGACTCGGGAGCTGATCTGAACAACTCCAGTAGAAAGTAGAATTTAATCCAAAGTACAGGAATTTTCTTTAGTGCCTGGAAAAAAATAAGGCAGGGTGTAAAACCGATAACCTTTTATTTTGTTGCTTTTGTATTACAGGTAGATTAAAATTAGTTCTAAAAACATAAAATTCACATCTTGGGTAGTCTTGGTAGTAGTGCAATCACTCGAGTCAGGTAAGATGTTCTCCTTAGTAGTTGTCTACTGGTGGGTCTCAGCTGACTGCAGAGGCCAATCCAGGATCCACAAATACTGCGACAGGATGGACAAGAGTACGTGGTGGCTGTTGTCACATGAACAAAGTCACCAGAGAGACACTGAAGCTAGTGGATATAGAAGCGTTCAATTAGAAAAAAACGAGCAGCCGGCATCATAATTCAAACCATTCTTGTGAGAAGAGGCCTGCTCGACCCAATATTACATGACATTTTTATATGCTAAAGATCAAAGGTAACAGCAGGGCAATTCTTTAGTTTCAATGATCTCCAATGCTTCCATTGAATTACATATTGTTTTCAAACACCTCCTTTATTGCACCCAAACTCCAGACACAAAAATGAATGTTAATCTCCACTGACTCCAGGCTGCATTCGTGCATATGCAGGCACCTGAGGTCTAAATGGAGTGTTTCTTTGTTTGCGATTGACCCCAACTTGCAGCACCAGGAAGCCCATTGTTCTGAGCTGAGTTTTAAATTCAATCCGCAATTCACATTCAAATCTGAAGATTGATTGCTGTTGAAATTAATGTTTGCCTTTTACCCTAACTCCAGAATACACCTGGCAGTGGTTAATGATTGGGTCTTTTGGTTGCTTGATCTCTTCTTTTGCAGCTGTGTTGTCATGTAGCGCAGCTCCCTCTTGAACAGATTTCCTCCAGATGTATCTATTGACTGCAATATCTTCCCAGTTTTTAGCTGTCATGTCGAATTTCCTCAGCCTGATTTTAATGCTATCTTTGAACCTTTCCTTTTGCCCACCAGGTGCTCACTCACCTTACTTCAACTGGACGTAAAGGATCTGTTTGATGAGACATGAGTTAGGCATCTGGATGACATAACCTATCCATCAGAGTTGGTATTGCTTTATCATGGTGAAGATACTGCTCTTTTTGTCCTCCTTCAGTATGCTGGTGTTAGTCCGTCTGCCTTTCCAGCTGCTCCTCAAAATCCTTTGTAAGGATCCTTGGTAGTTTCGTTCCAGGGCTTTCAGATGCCTACTGTAGGTGGTCCATTATTCAGATTCATAGAGTAATGTAGGAAGGATGACTGCTCCACAGACCAAAAGTTTTACTTGTATCTGTAGGTCATGGTCATCAAAGATTCCTTTCCTTAATCTTGCATAGGCTCCACTACCAGTACTCAGACAGTGATTGATCTCTGAGTTGATGTCTGCTTTTGCTGCTAAGGTAGGGAAAGCGGTCTACATTTTCAAAGGCAATACAGGTTTCCCCCGCCATCCGAAGGTAGAGCGTTCCTATGAAATGGTTCGTAAGCTGGAATGTCATAAAGCGAAGAAGAAATGACCATTTATTTACATAGGAAAATTTTGTGAGCGTTCGCAGACCCAGAAATAACCTACCCAATCATGCCAAATAACACATAAAACCTAAAATAACAGTAACATATAGTAAAAGCAGGAATGGTATGATAAATACACAGCCTATATGAAGTAGAAATACTTTTCCACAATCATTGCCTGCACTGTTGTCCGTAGCAAAAATCTCACACAAGCGCCCTTGGCAAAAACACTGTCTCCAGTAACCTTTAAGCTATGAAGCTGCCAAATCATACCAAATAACACGTAAAAATACACAGCCAATGTAAAGTAGAAATAATGTATGTACAGTGTAGTATCACTTACCGGAATTGGGACAGTGCCGAGCACACTGATGATGGTGTGTTAGACTGAGTCGTCGCAGGTTGGGGTGGTGCAGTGGCCCCCACCCTCCAGGCCGCCAACCGATACATTGCCGCAAAGCATGCAGGAATGCAGTGGTAGCCGGGAGGCACACAGCACATCTTCAAGAAAAAAGCTAATTAATTAGGTGCCACCCGGCATGTAAGTGTCGGCCCAGATCAGAAGCGATTGCCGATTGCGTCGCCTCTGATCTGGGCCGACAATTACGTGCTGGGCAGCACCTAATTAATTAGCATGTTTATTTCGGCTTGTTTCTTAAAGATGTGCTGTGTGTCTCCCGGCTACTGCTGCATTCTCCGCGGATCGGTATCTGTCCGCAGCCTGGGGGTTGGGGTGGTGGGACACTGAGGTGTCATCTCATCGTCATCTGTTTCCATTAGGGCAGGCAGCTCATCTCCTCGTATGTCTGCTTGCCTCGATGTCAAAGGTCGAGGTTTGTCATCTGCTGTGGCTGATGTGAAAGGCTTGCTTGACTGCTGAGCCTCGCGCATTTTTCTATCATACATTTCTTTGTAAGCACTCAAACCATCCTGCAAATATCCCCTAAACCTACGTACCCTTTCAAAATTGAAGTCATACTTTATCATTGCAGCGAAAATCTCACGCAGTTGCTTCACTTTCAGTTCACTACCGCATTCGGTTTCGATTATTATCCTTTCCTCTTCCAATTGCATCAGCCCTTCATCTATCAGTTCTTGGTCATGGGATGCCAAAACCTCTTCAATATCATCTTCGTTAACTTCCACAAGCCAAACTCACTTTATCCTTACTTCGTTCACCACGATCAAAACGCTTAATTATGTCTAGTTTTACGCTAAGTGTAACACCCATACGAGCTCTTTCAGGCTTTTCCGATACCTTAGAACTCATCTTGCAAATAGCTGCTCACAGGCACGCATTTAAGCAATGCCAGCAAGAATGATGTTCCGAATCCGGGGGAGAGCGGCTGCTCGAGGCGCACAGTGCGCTGCTTTTTCTCGTGCGCTGATTTTTTATCGGATGCTGCCTTTTTTCGTAACAGTGAAAACACCTGTTAGCGAAAACAGGGTACTAATATAGGTCTTTCGTAACAGTGAGGTTTCGTAAAGCGAACGTTCAAAAAGCGGGGGACACCTGTATTGTCAACCTTTATGGAGGACTGGATAAATGACTGGTTGGGTAGAACCTGTGTCTTGTGTATATTTAATAAGGTCCTTGGAGAAGAGGAGGCAATAAAGGCAGCTACATTAGGGACATTTAAGGGACTCTTAGACTGCCACATGCATGAAAGAAAACAGAGGGTTATGTGAAAGAGAAGGGTTAGGTTGATCATAGAGTAGGTTAGAGGGTCAGTACAACAGCAAAGGGCCTGTACTATATTGTGCTGTTCTATGTTCTAACCTTTGCTCAAGAACATGCCTCTGCTAGCTAATCTTCTTCACCAACTTAGCCCTCAGGAGCACTCCCCCACTACAGTGACTCCCTCATTCCCCCATCACTCACCACCTGTCCTTCATCACAGCCTGCGGTTATCGTGTCATCAGTATGTTAAGCACCACCACCAGAAGTGTGCCTTTAAGCACCAGATGCAGAGTTGATGCTGCTGAGCAAAATGCTGTCAGCTGCAGAGATTGCAATAGATTAATAGAGTGTGGCACTGTGAAACTAATATAGAGGGGTATTATACAGAGAAGTCTAATAATGCTGCTCTATACACTTCACAATTCAAGATTGCTATCTTTCTGGAGCATTTAGAGATAGTGTTCAGATAACATGCAACATTGTTTTAAGCCTATTAAAAACGAGCAAAGAAATTCCTCGGCCAATCAAGGAAAAATAAGTGTATCCTTTAATGCAGAGCACAAATCTGCATCCATTGTCTTCAGAAAGATCTGAATCCTGAAAGATTTACAAGCGTAATGGTAGAAATCCTGCTGCCTTCTTTACCTTCTCACCATGCTTAGTTCAAAGCCAAAACTACAGCCAAACAGGAGGGCTGGGAGAAGAACAGGTGGTGGCACTGAACCAGGAGAGGAAGTTGACAATGCTCGGGCTGCACATCTTTCAATCTTGCATTCTTTCCTGTGCACCATATGTCACATTAACATGTCGATAAACAAATACTTCATAATTTATGTAACAAAAACGCAATACCCAATAAATAGCCTGGCATGCTAATTATACAGGGAAGCTTCATGCTTAATACATTACTAAAACAATATCAATCAGAGATGTAGAATGTGGTCCTCAGTATTTTTAATGCAACACACACAAAATGCTGGAGGAACTCAGCAGTCAGGCAGCATCTATGGAAAAGAGTACACAGTCAAAGTTTCAGGCCAAGACCCTTCTTCAGGAATTGAGAGGGAAGGGGAAAGAGGCCTGAATTAAAATGTATTGGAAAGAGGCTAGCTGGAGGGTGATAGGTGAAGCCAGGTGGGTGGGAGAGGTCAAGGGCTGGAGATGAAAGAACCTGATAGAAGAGGAGAGTGGACAATAGGAGGAAGGGAAGGGGGAGGGTCACATGTGGGAAGAAGTAAAAGGTCAGAGTGGGAGGAAGGGGGGGAAAGGTGAAATTCTGTTCATCAGTAGGAAAAATCGATATTCATACCACCAGATTGAAGAGTACCCGGACAGAATATAAGGTGTTGATTGGCCATCAGTTGGATGTTACTCAGATGGAATATAAGGTACATACTTTTAGACAAGTGGGAAGCCAATGTTGTGGAGAGTGACTTCATATGATCATTCACTGAAGCTCTCTAAGCACAACATTCTGACAAAAAAAAATCCAAGAGCTATGGTGAAATAGTGCAGGGTGAAGCAAAGCTTACTGATAGTAAAGGTTTTACAAAGAAGAGAAGCCAGCAGTTCTAGTGTGAACAACCTGGCATGATAATTTCTCATTATGAATTACAATTTGTCAGTTTATTACGACAGCATTTTAAAAAATTTATTCCCAGGATCTGGGGATTTCTAGCAGGAGGGAGGACAGTGTCGACTTGACCTTTATTTCTATATCTATGTAAGGGCAACGAGTGGATTAAGTGTTCCTTTCACTTCTCCCTGACATTTTGCAGGCAGTAACGCTTGTCCAGCTGTAATATTGATTACAGTGGCAATACTTTCCCATCGTTCTTTTGGACATTTGATACAAGAGGCAATCAAGGCATCTTTTCTGTCTTAGAAATTGAATAAAGGCAATCATCAAAGTGTGATCCAAAGAACTCTTAGAACACAAAGAAACTGCAGCAGCTTTCACACACAATTCTCTTGGACCAGATGCCAATTCATCAGCAAATTGAGGCAAATTAAGTTGCAAGGCTTTTTGAATATTACTCCATTCTTCATTTTTCCCGTTCCTTTCTCCTAAGGGAGCAGTTAGCACTGTAAGGCTGAAATGCAGGTGCCACGTGGGTTACCACAGCTCGAAAAAACTTTAAGGTCTTGCATAGTATGTAGTCATGAGATTTTTTTCTCTCTTAACTGGTATAGGAAATGAAACAACAGGTACTCATGATGCCTGAAGTCTAACAGCACAACACTAGAAGCTTTCATGAGTATCTTTGACAATCATCATCCAATTCTGATGGCACAGAGTCTCTGCAGACAGTTCTGCTGTCCCACGGCTCCTGCATTTAATCCTGGCTTCCAGTCAAGTCCATGTGGACTTGCTTGGTCCCCTTGTAACTGTTGAGATACCCTGCTCCAGTTTCCCCCTAGTTCTCAACGACATGCTGACTGCTAGTTAATAGGCCACTATAAATTAATCTCGGTATAGCAGGTGGTGGGAGAGAGAATGGGCCACAACAAAATAATGGGGCAGTGGAATTAATGGGTTTGCTCTAAGATTCAACATAGACTCAATGGGCCAAATGGCTCTTTTTTTTTGGAAGAAAACATATTAAAAATGCACAGTGTAGTATCCAGCTGAGCTGCCTCATTAGTTGTCCTCCACCAACAGGGAATACTATGTGCTGTGATGTTGGCTGGAACATGCCCAATCCAATCTATTCTCCCTGCTTGTCTGTGTAATATTTCTGAAGCCATACTTAGAGTACTTCTTGTGCTTAAGAAGTAAGTGTGATCTTTTCATTTTTTTCCAAAAGGCAGTCCCAGTAACAAGAAAATTCCTCTATTTCTGGCTATGCCAACGTAATTGCCTACTAATGAAAGGGACATGCCCATTTCCATACCTCCTACAATTTTTCTTTCAGTGGCTTGGTTCCAGCATGTACTGACTAATGGTGAACATACAGGGATGCAGGCAACTTTGACAGAACTTGTATGAGTCTTTATTGAGTGTGGCTCTGCACCAATACCTGCTACCATGAGCAGGGTTTCACTTGTATAACCCTCTGTGAAAGCATGTGGTTCTTCCATTTCTTGAAAAGAAGGTTGGTCTTCAAGTTTCTTGGGTGGCTTCTTTCTCCTTATTCAGAGGTGGGGATGGTGGATTAAGCTCATGAGTGTAACACGTGTTCTACAGCAAGGATACTCAGGCATATGAAGGATGCTATTAATGCTAAATTGACTGCCCTCAAAACTAAATTTGTTCCTGATTGTAACAATAATGCTTGATTCATTGTTAATAAATATCTCAATTGGGGGTCCTTTAGGAGGAAAGCACATTATTTGTATTTTACAAAAATGCAAAGAATCTCTTGATTAAAACTGAGTTAGTCCCACCTTTGATCAATCATTGTTTCTATGACAAGGTGTACCTAAAATAACATCTGTTTTGATTTTTTTTCTCCTTGCTGTCATATCAACAGACTTAATATCTGCCATCAACAACTTTTTTTAAAATATATCTTTTGTAATTTAATTTTAAATATCCTTTGACATACTTACCAATCTTACTTGCTAAAATGTAATTAATACACTGGAAAATGTGCTTATAATTTTTTTAAACTTTCTTAATTGCAGAATTAATCCACAATCTGAAAATAATTCCTTGAAAATTACATGCTAAAGAAAGCAAAACCATGTGCTTCTTAGATGGGATGATAGCAGTTAGTACAGACAATTTTGATTGTAAAGTATAATTTAATATTTCTCAAAATATACTTCTTGAAGCTTTCTCAAAGGCCTGCAGTCAGGTTCAATTAGTAGGAATTCCTTATGGTGATTAATTATCCCTAGCATTTGGACAGTTTAGTAGCAAGATCAGATTCTAGCAATTTGCTTATAAAACAGGTGTAGAAGATCATAAAACATCAAGCTGGACTGAACTTGATTATATCTTCAAATCTCTATGTCCACAGTGTGTGAATTAGCCAAATAAATTCTACAATCAACCAGAGATTCCATGCTTAATCAATAACAGACCTATCAACAATTTCCCTCTTCATTTCTTTAAGGATATAGTATATCTCAATCTGGTCAACTCTATAAACATTCATGACATATAACCAAACATAGCCAAAGCCAGGTAGATCCTTTCTTAGTTGTAAAACCTGGTTTGGTCTTCCCAAAATTCTTTAAATCTCTGCATAATTTCTTTTGTACTCCAATTCCATTCTGATTAAGGACAATGTAGAATTGCTTTATATGCTGTATTGATGGATGCCAAAGGCTCAGGATTATGGGGATCAAAATCAAGCAAGATCTTGCTGAATGTCAGTTCACTTTCAAGGATTCATGAGGTCAGGTTCTGATCCTCTTTTTATAATGGCAATTGCAAACCCTGTTCTGCAATGTATCTGCAAACCAAAATTTCGAGTTTCTTATCAGTTAAAATACCTGATTACCTTTGCTTCTACCAAAGAGAATTCTACCATATTTTCCCAAATTACTCCATCAATCACTCTCTTTCTCACTCACTTAAACTGACTCCAAAGGTTTGCAGACTTTATCTCCACCTTACACTGTTTTCTCATTATCATCATCATAGATGGTAAAACTCAATTATTTTCATCTAAGTGATTAGTATAAATTGTAAATAACTGAGAGCCATAAAATGATCTCCATTGTACTACACTAGTCAGAGGTTGTCAATAATGAAAATGGGAAATGCCAGAAATACTCGACCAGTCAGGTAGTATCTAAGGAGAGAGAAGCAAAATTAATGTACCAGGAACACAAGAGATCGTACAGAACCTGACCAACATATATAAAATGCTGGAGGAATTCAGAAGGCCAGGCAGCATCTATGAAGGGAAATAAACTTCTGATGTTTTGGGCCACTACCCTTCATTAGGACTGGAAAGAAAGAGGGCAGAAGCTAGAATAAGAATAACAATATGCCAGGTTGGTGATTTTTTTTTATCAGAACTAAATAAAGGTAGGTAAATGACAAGCTTTTCTTTCTAAATAACAATCTGCCAATCTGTTTTCAAACAATCTTGATCTTTTTCACCATAATTCCATGAATATTTATATTTAGAAGACATTACATATAATTTATAATTTTTTTTAGATTATGAAGAAACGCAGTCCTCTTTTATTGTCATTTAGTAATGCGTGCATTAAGAAATGATACAATATTTCCTCCGGTGTGATATCACAAAACACCGGACAGACCAAGACTGAAAAAAAACTAACAAAACCACATAATTATAACATATAGTTACAACAGTGCAACAATACCATAACTTGATGAAGAAGTCCATGAGCACAGTAAAAGTTCAAAGTCTCTCAAATGTCCCACATCTCACGCAGACAGGAGAAGGAAGAAAAATTCTCCCTGCCATACCCAACCACGGTCCGACTCTGAGTTATCGGAAAACTTCGAGCTCTGATCAGCTCTCCGACACCGAGTGCTGAACGCCATCTCTATCCGAACGATTCAACCTCCTTCTCGGTCGCCAACAGCAGGCAAAGCCGGGGATTTTGAGACCTTCCCTCCAAAAGATTCCTGATCGCGCAGTAACGACAGCAGCGAACAAGCGTTTCAGAAATTTTTCCAGATGCTCCTCTGTGCTTTCACGTCCATCTTCGTCAAATCAGAATTGTCCACGGCCCTTATTTAACAGATATGATATTATTTTTCATCGGAGGGCTGCGCACACACGGAGCGCTGCTTCTCTCTCCTCCCGCCTTATGATATAATTTATGATATAAATTATGATATAATTTATAGTTATATGTGGTAATTCCTCATAACTTATGCAAATAATACGAGTGGAAAGTCAGTGGGATTGGAAAGGGTCAGGGTTGGTTCTAAATGGGCACAGACTTAACTCAGAACTGTTTTGTCTGTGGCTTCATCAGTAAGTCTGAGCGAGTGTTCTGGATGAACCTCTCTCAACTCCACCAGTTACCAGTCCCCACACATCAAGTCTCAACTCTGTCATCCAATTAAGACACAAGAGACTGCAGATGCTGGAATCTGGAAGAACACCCAAAATGCCAGAGGAACTCAGCAGATGTTGCTCATAACATTGAATATTCATTTTGGTGTTTGGGGAGGAAAACAGAAGGGTAGCTTAATAAATATCTCTTCAAGACCCTGGATATTTTCCTATTGTGCTGCACAATTAAATAAATCATTCCATCATGGCATGATTCTTGGCTTAACACAGATTCCTACATTCCCACTCGATGCCTGCTACTGGCAAGAACAATTTGATCATATCGCACATCAAACCTAACCTCTGACCTTGGAGTTAAACTGCATAACCGCAGGATAGAAAGCCTTCTCTCAGTGGACAGAACTTGTTTAAGTTTTCACATTGGAAAGAATATAAAAGAGTAATCTCCTAACATGGTGGTGCAGAGATTAGATTAAATCATAGGTGGCACAATGATCAGCTTGTGGCACCATTGCCTCATGGTACCAAAGGCCCAGATTCAATCCTGACCTCAGTGCTCTCCGTTTGGAGTTTGTATGGTCTCCCAGTGACTACATGATTTTCATTTTGGTACTCTAGTTTCCTTCCACATCCCAAAATGGTGTTGTCAAGTAGATTAATTGGCTACTGTAAGTTGCCCCGAGTGTGACAAAATCTTGGGGCAGATGATGAGAATGTAGGATTAAGTATGGATCAGTGGTTGATATTTGGCAGAGATTCTGCTATCCAAAGGACTCATTTTCATGCCGCATTTTTCTGTGATATCTGTGATATTTAATCTTTCTTGCTCCCAAGCCATTGTTTACAGTTTTGGAGATCCATGGCAGTGGGACCATAGATAGACATTCACTAGTTTGTCTAATAAAAGGTTAATTTTATTAATAGAAGTACGTATGCAGAATACAACTCTGAAATTTGTCTTCTCCAGATAGCCATAGAATACAGAAAACCATATAAGTAGTTGAAAGAAAGACATTAAACCCACCTGCATGACAAGAAAAAGAAATAAAATCTCGCAAACTTCAGACCACTCCCCCAACCCCTCCCTTGCACAAAGACTAACAGATTACACTGAGATCATATAGAGAGAATGAAAAAGTTAATCATAGATATAATTTGTATTTATCAACAATTAGGAAAAACAAGGCTCCAGCTTTTCAGTGAAAAAGATAATTTCTGTTACTACAAAGGTTAAAGTTTAACACTTCCAACTTTAAAGAAGCCAAAATATTATGAAACCATAGCCCTGTTAGTGTTACTTTCAGACATGAAAGATCTGATCCCAATCACAACATGATCAAGTTTATTCTGCAGGATCTCTGACCAAACGTTCCATGGAATGTCAAAAATCTACTATTTTGTGTTCTTACTTCGAAAATACAATAAAGGTTGCTCTCTGGAAGTGCAATTTATTGCAGCAAATTCAAAACAGGATTGAAAAGGAACTAAAAATGAAATATTAAAGAAGGTAATCCCTTCTTATCGGTGGAGCTCTACCCTCTGATTCACTGCAAAGGGCATTTATTGATAAGATTCTATACCTAGCTTTTTCTTTGTGAAAATCACAGGGGAACAAATATGTGCACTTGAATTTTGAACAACAGGATGGAAAAACCTCTATGTTTTAAGTATTACTTTTAAATTTTGGATATTGGTTGCTACTTCTGACATGCCATTATTTCATGGCAAATAACAAATATATCTTTGTAATAATGAAAGGAGAAACTCTAGGTTTGTCCTTATTTAATATTTATGCTACTCTCTTGATGGTTCATTAAGTTTATCCAGTGAGTAGCTGATCATACAGACCAGTAAATTGATGCTGATATCCCTATTCTCACCCGCGATCATGTAAGCCCTGTAATTGCCCTTCACGCCCCTGGGTTGGGAAAGAGAAAGTTAGATATTTCCTGCACATAATTGGTACCCAGTGACCCCAATTTAGAGTGCAGTCAAAGACTTGTGATGAGGGAAGGATTAGGCCCAGCAGTGGTTCTTCAGTAGTGAAATAGCTGGCCAAGACAAGGTGTGGTGTACTACAAATCAGAAAGGCTAACAGCATTAAGTATATATGACGCAGCTAACATTGATTTAAAAACATGAAGCTTCTCAGGTTGAAATTGTCACATACGTGTAATCTTTGTAAACCTATGACTAAATTTATTCTCAAAATCAGTTCCTAACCACTTCATCCTCACCCGATGTACACTCCATGCCAGATTTTGTAATAATCAATATGAAGTTAACACTTGCAGAAGAGAAAAGGACACATGAAATAAAGATTGGAAAGTCCGTTCCAGCCTGCAGAATGTTGAAAGGACATATATTAAAAAGAAAACTGCTCATTTTAGTTCAAAGTTCAATTGGTTAAGGACGTTTTAATTTTCCAATGAAACAGGATAATACCTTTTCTGAGTCCTTTTTATGTCTCTGGAAATTGAGCTGGATATTTCCTAGTGTGAGTCTGCCTTATCACCCCATGTCAAGGAATGATATCATTTCATATTCAGCACTCTTTTAGAGCACAGTAGGGTACTTCCTGCTCATTACACTGCTGCTATTTAGGGCAACAATGAAGGTCCTCCATCTCTGGTGGTATTCAATGCTTCCATCATTGAGTCAGTAGCTTCTTTTAATTTTCCCTGCTGTCAGCCATGTAAATTCTGGGTGGAGACTCAGGAAAACCATCACACCCAGGAATCTTCATTGCTGTTTCAGTAACAATGTTGTTTTACCAGTCAGGGCTGAATGTCCGAACCTGGAGAACCACTGGACTACTATTAGTCTGGCCTCCACCCTTTGACTTGTTTGGCATGGGTGACCCTACCAAGAGCCAAAGCATAAAGCCCTGACTCCAGCCAACATAGCCCTCCAGGTCATTGAGGCACACAAGCCTCCAAACCCTATGACAAGTTTGTGGTCTTCTTGGAAGGAGGATTGTAAGGGAACTTTGTACATATTGTCCTGTTGTGTTTTGCCAGAATTATCAAACTTTATCACCAAACGTACAGCTAAGGCATCCTTTACCATTCCATACAGAACCGGCCCACAACCCAGCATTATTTAATGTACAAAACTATTTCATCCAGACTTGGTCTCTGCCTTACAACATTTTTCCATTCCATCCTAAACATCAGTTTCTTTCTCAAGCCCCTTGCAAACCAATAGGAAATTATATTGGTTTATGACAGGGGTTAGTTTATTATTCTGTGCAGAAATAGAGTAAAAAGCCTTTCTTTTGCATGCTTAGAAGAAGACAGAATGTAGAATATAGGGTTACAATACAAGAGGCCATAATTTTAAGGTGAATAGAAAAAGCATAGTCCTGATGTCTGAGGTAAGTTCTCTACACAGAGAGTGTTGGGCTTGTGGAATGCCTGCCAGGGGTGGTGATAGAGCAGATACATTAGGAGCATTTAAAAAACTCTTATATAGGCACATGGATGGTAGAAAAATGGAAGGATATGTATGAGGGAAGGGGTAGATTGATCTTAGAGTACGTTAAAATGTCGGCACAACAATGTGGACCGGGGAGCCTAGAATGTGCTGTGATGCTTTATGTTTGGTATTACTGGTGGGCTATATGCAACCTTTAATCACCTCACAAACGCTGTGGTGGTATGTCCCCTGCTGAGTCCTCACAACCTAAGCATGGATAGTGTAATTCCCCTCCATAGATGCTGCCCTCCGTTGTGTTTATGATTTTCCACCCCTAGTTCCATTTATAGACCAAGTGCTTGTCTCCCACTGATCTCCCAACTCAAGTGCTGTGATCTCTTCAAGTGTTCTCCTGAATCAACTGCTTTCCTTACTGATCCCCTCCCAAACTATGGGTCTGTATGTCTCCCTCTGGTAACCTCTCCCAACCTAAGTTCTCCTGTTAAGCCCTCACAAACCAGGTGACAGAGTCTCTCAAAGCACAAGAGATTCTGCAGAGTAGCACACACAAAATGCTGAGGTCAGGCAGCATCTATGGAAAGGAATAAAGAGTAGATATTTCTGGCCAAGACCCTCGGTCAGGACTGATAACCTTTCCCAACCTACATTCTCATGTGTCCCACCTGCTAACCCCTCACAAGCCAGGTTACAGTGACTCCACCTACCAACCCATCCAGAAACAATCACTTATGTGTCCTATACTAATTCCTCTGAGCCAAAGTGACAACCTTTCCAAACCCCTCTTCAGTTACTCAATCCCATCCAAGAAAGATCAAAATGATTAATCTCTTGAGTTTTTTTTCGCAGTTCTTCAGTCTCTGGGGAAAACAGGGAGAGGTACATGAAGTTGGTTTCACTATGAAAGAAGGGTTTTTTTGAGGTGAGATGCATTTCTACATCAAGAAAGAATGGGAAAAGCATGGAGCATGATGCAGTCCTGACAGCTGTCACTGCTGAAAGTGACTCTCGTGTAGAATCATGAGTTAATATTGTGGCTTGCGTGCTAACAAAGAGCTATCTGTGGAATTCCTTGCCCAATGAAGCAGTGGAGGCTACCTCAGTAAACATATTTAAGACAAGGTTGGATAGATTTTTGCGTAGTAAGGGAATTAAGGGTTATGAGGATAAGGCAGATGGGTGGAGATGAGTCCATGGTCAGATCAGCCATGATCTTATTGAATGGTGGAGCAGGCTCAATGGGCTGGAAGGCCTGCTTCTGCTTCTATTTCTTATGTTCTTATATGGAAAATAGAGACAAATCTTCATGTGCTGTAGAATCTGAGTACAGTGTTCCACAATCTCTCTTGATCAGATATTTTAGTGAAATATGGATTGCTATTGGAACAATATTTACAGCTTTAAATCCCAACTATGAATCTGTATTTCCAAGAGGACCACGACCTTGTCGTAAACTGGAGGTTTGCATGCATCAATGACCCAGAGAGCTATGTTGGCTGGAGTCAAAACTTCATGCTTTGGCTCTTGGTAGGGTCACCCATGCCAAACAGGTCAAAGGGTAGAGGCCAGATTAAGAGTAGTCCATCAATCCTCCAGGTTCAAGGGGTCAGCTCAGGGCTAACAACCCTGACTGGTAAAACAAAATCAGCAATGAAGAATCCTTCTACATCTCAGAATGACTATTTTTGAGTCTCCAGCAGGAATTTGCCTGACTGACAGTAGTGACAAAAAAACTGACGCTACTGACACAATGAGGGAATCCAGGAACACAGCCAGAAGTGCTTCATTGCTGCCCTAAACACCAGTGGTGTAACAGACAGAAGAAAAATGTATCGATATAGAAGCAACAAGTTCAGCTACAACACTGGCATTTAGGGTAGCAATGAAGGTGCTCAGGGCTTCCTTCTCTGGCAGTGTTCAGGGCTTCCTTCATCATGTTAGTAGGTTCCTCGCAGTTTTCACTACTGTCAGTCATGCAAGTCCCAGATGGATACTCAGGAATGCCATCACACTCAGAATTCTTCATTGCTGGTTCTGTAACAATTTCGTTTTACCAGTCAGGGTTCTAAGCCCTGAGCTGAACCCTCAAACCTGGAGGACCAGGAGACCGCTATTAGTCTGGCCTCTACCCTTTGCCTGTTTGGCATGGGTGCCCTTACCAAGAGCCAAAGCATAAAGCCCTGACTCCAGCCAACATAGCCCTCCAGATCATTGAGGCACACAAGCCTCCATAGCACGACAAGGTTATTGCCCTCTTGGACTCTGTTATAGGGAAAAGTTGAATAGGTTTGGACTTTATTCGCTAGAATTTAGGAGAATGAGGGGAGGTTAGATACAGGTATACAGAATTGTGAGGGATATTGATATGGTGAATAGAAGCAGGCTGTCTCAACAGGTTGAGTTGAGACTAGCACTAGATATCATAGGTTAAGAGTGAAAGATGAACTGTTTGAGGAGAACATGAGGAGGCAACTCTTCAGTCAGATGGTGATGAGAGTGAGGAACATGCCGCAAGTGGAAGTGTTTGATTTGGTTTCACTTTCAACATTTAAGAGAAATTTGGATAGGTACATGGATGGAAGGGGTATGGAGCGCTATGGTCCAGTTGCGAGCCAATGGGATGAGGCAGATTAATAGTTCAGCTTGGACTAGGTGGTCTGAAGGGCCTGCTTCTGTCCTGTGGTGCTCTGTGACTCCATGACTCTGTGACCCAGCAGTAGAGCTACCCTATGCAGACAATGCTTGCACTTGCACACAGGCAAGAGACCAAGCTCCATTAGCATTTTCATTCAAACATGTGAGAGGATGGATCTTAATCCAGACATCCACAAGACAAAGCTCCACTGCCAACCTGCTCTCCAGCAATAACCGATGAGACACAGCAAAACAAGACCACTTCCCGTTACCTCAGGAGCGAGCATTGACTACCAAAATGGCTCCTGGTTGATGGAAGAAAATGATATTTGAAGATAAAGATCTCCGACCAAGTAGAAAATTCACTGTCTGTATCAGGTAGCAGTGAAGCCTGCACTTGTATATCCTTTTGTGGCCAAGGCTACCAAGTGATTCTGTACCTGTGCTTTATGAATTTTAATAATTCATGTCACTGGCCAGACAAGTGCACGCAGGCATCAACCAAGCACTGACAAGTAAACATTTTTGTCATTAACTTACCTTGTTATTTCTATGTCGATATATAATTGGGGATTCAAGAGCTGCAAAGAATTAAAATCAGCAAATACGATTGCATAGCAATCTATACTTCATTAACACTGTACAACCGTATATTAATCAAATTACCAGTCTTGCCGTAAAGCATTAGACAATCAATGCGAGTTTAGTGTTTTTCAATAGAGTTTAGCATTAGCAACAGTATTACATTGCTAAATTCTGCAAATGATCTATTTGCCTACAACCTCAATGTAACAAGTAAGCGCTGCAAATGAAAAGCTGCAACATTAAGATAAAGTTTGTTTGCATTTAACGGGAATGTGATTATGGCTTCATCCAGTAATTCTGCCTCTAATAGCATAAGCTGGATTTTTCCAAAAACACAAGCACACATCATTTTCAAAGAACCTCACTGTGTATCAAATCATTGAAATGCCTCTCTCATTGATGTACATATGAGTTGACAGATTTAAATACAGTACTTAATTGCATAGTCTGTGCCAGTTAGATATTTATCAACTACAGGCAGTTTGTCATTCTAAATGTCAGGAAGTAGATATGCATGGATAAACTATGATAAAGTTTTGCATTTTCAAAGGTTCTTTACTTCCCATTTTTGTTCAAAAACATTATGAAGACAGCAATTGAGAGCAAGGCTATAGGGCAGAAAATCCAGTATGAGTTCTTCATCATTGAAAGAATACTTATCAAATATGCAAATAGTTCTGTTTTGCAGCTTCATCAAACCATATTGAGCAATGTTCTAATTAAAAGCCTTTTTTGCTTCATATTATTGAATTTTCAGCTATGAGATGCATCTTCGTTGGCTTTTCTACTTCTTCTATTTATTTACAAATTAGCCTCATTTTCTTTCAAGAGACCTGGCTGGCTTTTGCTGTTTCCAATGGGAAACTGTTCTCTGAATTGCAGCCTGCAGTGTTCTGGTTTTGCAGTGAATCCCTTCCATAATCAATCCTGACTCCATTATTCGCACTTATCTGGTACAATCCTAAACTATGGCTTTTCACTTATTGTTTCATTTCAATTATGTCTGGCTGAATAGTCTGACGGGCTAACCCCTATTGACATCAATGGATCTGGGGTTGAGAGGGTAAACAACTTCAAGTTCCTTGGCATCCACATCACCAAGAACCACACATGATCTGTTCACACCAGCTGTGCGGTGAAAAAGGCACAACAGCACCTCTTTCGCCTCAGATGGTTGAAGAAGTTTGGTATGAGCCCCCAAAATCCTAAGAACTTACTACACGTGCACATTTGAGAGCATCCTGACTGGCTACATCACTGCCTGGTATGGGAACTGTACCTCCCTTAATCACAGGACTCTGCAGAGAGTGGTGCTGACAGCCCAGTGCATCTGTAGTTGTGAACTTCCCATGATTCAGTACATTTACAAGGACAGGTGTGTAAAAAGGGCCCATAGGATCAATGGGGACCCAAGCCATCCTAACCACAATCTATTCCAGCTGCCACCATCCGGGAAACAGTACTGCAGCATACAAGCCAGGACCAACAGGCTCCAGGACAGCTTCTTCCACCAGGCTATCAGACTGATGAACTCACGCTGACTTGAGTATACTCTATATTACATTGACTGTTCTATTTATTATAAATTATTATCAATTACTATGATTGTAAATTGCACATTTAGTTGGAGACGTAACGTAAAGATTTTTACTCCACATGTATGTAAAGGATGTAAGAAATAAAGTCAATTCTATTCAATTCTTAATCTAACATAAAGACAGATTGTTGCCCACAATGAAAAATCATGTTTTATAAATCAACATACAGGGATACAAAAGTCTATCTTGTGCATAAATATAGAGCGAACAGTGCATCCTTCCAGCTGCCATGCCTGCCTCTGTCACTGGCAAACTGCCCAGAACATCACATCCGTTGTGTTTTACTCAGCAACAGCTGGCAATTGCTTCCGCAATGCTCCCAGAATCTTGTTTCTCCTGTATCTACTTTCTCACATCTATAAATCTTTTCTTCACAATACACCCACATACTACAGCTCTATCCAAAGGTTCTGAGCACACACACACACACACACACACACACACACACACACACACACACACCCTAGCACACAGTACAATTCATTCAGTCCCCAATACAGCTAGATGCTGAATCCTTATATGCATCCATGAAAATCTTCTTTATTATTTCCTCTGTATCTTGCACATTTACAAACAAAAGAGATTAAATAACTCTATTCTGATATATACATAATAACAATCAAAGTCATGGTTTGCATAAGAGTACAAAAGGGCAGTCTTCAATGCAAATCCTCAGTGGTATATTTTGGTGCTTGAAAGATACTGTAATTTAGAACACTTGGAGCTGGCATAAAAATAGAAAAACGAAACAGTCTGCTACCTAGGCATGGTTGAGCTACAACTGCTTACAGTTAAACAATGGGAAGGTCAAAGCCTCCGGCACATCTCTGTTCCCTTGCCACCAATTCATATTCTAGCTACAATCTTAGATCGAAACAGGTTAACAAACAACGCCCATTTCAGGCTTGAACTAAGTTCCCAATCACAAATCCTGTCCATCAAAACTCCTCCACAACGCTCACTGTAGTGTAATATGTTTCTGATTTTTCTTTGCTTTGGTTTCACTGTGCATTCCTTATATATGTCAATCTGACATCATTTTACACAGATCCATTTCATATTGCTTTCCCTTTTATACCATCCTCCAACCTGCTATCTTTTCCTTACTGATCTATATTGACATGACTAATTGTCCTTAAGTTAGATTTCTCAACCACTTGTTCAAATTCCCTAATAATCATGTCTCATCCTATTTCAATAACCTCCACCAAATCTACCCTACAACCAGAAATCTTTCACCAAATCTCACTTAATACGATTTTGATTGGGGTGGAGGGGTTCTGCGGCTTGCAGTCAACAGACAACACAGCACTAAATCGAACTGAACTAAACTAAACTGAGCATCCCTAGACTGTTTCAAGGACTCTGTGGTTTGATGTTTAATATTGTGTGTTATTCACTCGTTTTTTGCTGTTTGCATGATTTGTTCTTTTTTTCACGTTGGGTATTTGTATTTTTCTTTGAGCGGGTTCCATCGTGTTTCTTTGTTTTATGCCTGTCTGCAGGAAGATGAATCTCAGGGCTATATACTGCATCCATACTTCAACAATAAATGTACTTTGAATCTTTGAATCCAGTCCCACCACTCCAACAACCTTGCAGGTTCTGTGCTCTGGAAATTTCTCCATAAATACCACAGTTCCCCCCCACACACCTTATAATAGATCTCTGTGATGAAATGTTGGACCACTTGTCCCAAAAAAATTACTTCTGTCAAACATTGCCAATTCTTGTCCCTAGGTATATTCTTCTAGCATAAAGGTGACATACTATAAACTGACTGCTGTTCAAGGGGAGTCAAACCATGATTATCATCAGAATATTTTAGGATTGCAATATAATAACATTGCTTAACCACATTTGCATATTAATATCAGAGGATAAATGTATTCTAGGACAATGTGAGGTTCCACATTTATCTGCTTGAAATACAAAGGAGCAGAAACTTGGCCTCCAGAAACACATTTTGGAATTCAGCACATATCTCTCTAATTTTCCACCCATTATCATTCATAAAATTTATCCTTGCATGAAATGATAAGCTGAGCTGTTTAAAGCCTTGCTTATTTTGGGATTATATTCAGTAACAAAGAATAAATTTTCAACTAATAAAGTCCCTATATCAAATTGCTATTGGCTTACAACTATTTCATTCTTTTTGCTAAATACAATCTTAATACTAATCAAGCATTTTCAGTTGTCTGGAGATGCAAATGACTGCAGATGCTGGAATCTGGAGGAACACAAGATGGAGGAGGAATTCAGTTGGCCATGCAATATTTATGAGTCAGATGGACAGCTGATGCTTCCTCACCTTTTTATACTGGCTCTCTCCCCGCTATCCAGATGAAGACTCTCAATTCAAAACAATTCGACTATCTACTTCCCTACATAGGTGCTGTCTAAGTCAGTGAACTCCACAAGCATCTTGTATTTATAGTTATATGCTTGTTTTCCTCCAATATCGTAGTCAGGGGCAGCACACTATCTTAGAAGATAGTGTAATTATTTTACAATACAGATCGAGGTTCAACTCCTGCCACTGCCTCTAAGTGTTCTCCCCATGACTGTGTGAGTTTCCTCCAGGTGCCCCAGTTTCCTCCCACATTCCAACAAGATCTGTGGTTAGGATTAGTGAGTTTTGAGCATGTTACGTTAGTGCTGGGAGCATGGTGGCTCTTGCAAGCAGCTCCCAACACATGGCAAAAACTATTGATGTCTTAAACGAAGCACTTCACCATACAGTTCGATGTACGTGTGACAAATAAAGCTCATCTTAGCACAGATATGTTTAAGGGGAAGTGTAGTTGAAGGATAAATGAATTCAAAGGATTCAAAGTATGTTTATTATCAACATATGTATAAATTACACAACCTTGAGATTTGTCTGCTTACAGGCAGCCACCAAGCAAGAAACACAAAAGTACCCTATTTAAAAAAAAGACCAACACCCAATGCACAGAGAAAGAGGGGAAAAATGGAAGGATATATAGATATGCTTAGGTGAAGTAATGTAGAAAGAGGCTAATGTGCAAAGCAAATACTGGTACAGGCTGGATAAGCCAAATAAAATTGCCTGCTTCTGTTCTGTAAATTAGAGACACTGAAAGACAGAGCAGGGAGGTTACGTTAAAACATTACACAGACTGGGCTTATGGAATATTGTATTCATTTTCAGTCAACACAATCTGAGAAGGATTAGAACATAAAGAATGCTAAAGACAGGATGGATGTGGAAAGGATGTGGGACAATCTATTACAGAGTGTCAACTATTTAATTTGTAGATGAAGGACTTTTTTTCTCTCATAAGGTCATGAATCTTTGGAAGACTTTTCTTCAAAGGACAGTGGAAAACTAATATTTTCAGGGTTAAATAAGTTCTTGATATGTAAGGGGTGAAAATTTACCACAGGTCAACAAGAATGCAGAAGTAGCATTATAAGATGATATCCATGAATCTCACAGAATTGTGGAGCAGACTCATGTGGATAGGTAGCCAATACACGCTGCTAATTCATACATTTATAGATTTGATTATAAACTTCCAAATTTGTATACGAAGATATGAACATGGCCAAGTTAAAGTACAGGACCTCCAGGATAGCAATCTCAGGATTGCTACCAGTACCACATGCAGGCAGGTTTAGAAATAGTAAGATAGCGCAGATCAACACGTGGCTGAAGACATGGTGTAGGAGGGAGGGATTTATAGATTTATATCTTCAGATTTATAGATAATCGGGCAGTTTTCCAGGAAAGTAGGACCTGTTCCAGTGGGACAGTTTACATCTGAACTGGAGGGGCACAAGTATTCTTGCAGGTAGGTTTGCTAGAGAGGCTCCAGTGGATTTAAACTAGATACAAGGGGGGAGGGGAACCAGAGTGTAGGAACAGATGTAGGGGAGAAGGAAGAAAACGGAGATAGTAAAGTTGTTTGCACTGTTAGTGATAAACAGAGAGTAAGAGGTGGAAAATTTCTTAAATGCATTTATGTTAATGCTAGGAGCATTGTAAGAAAGGTGGATGAGCTTAGAACATGGATTGATACCTGGAAGTATGATGTTGTAGCGTTTAGAGAAACATGGTTGCAGGAGGGGTGTGATTCGCAACTAAATATTCCTGGATTTCATTGCTTCAGGTGTGATAGAATTGGAGGGACAAGAGGGGGAGGTGTTGCATTGCTTGTCAGAGAAAATATTACAGGGGTGCTCTGGCAGGATAGATTACAGGGCTCGTCTAGGTAGGCTATTTGGGTGGAATTGAGGAATGGGAAAGGTGTAGTAACACTTATAGGGGTGTATTAATTTTTAATACTCACTAATTTTCATAGATGCACCGTAGAAAGCATTCTTCTAGGGTGCATCACAACCTGGTATGGAAGTTGTCTTGTCCAAGACCGAAAGAAGCTGCAGAAGATCGTGAACACAGCGCAGCACATCACACAAACCAATCTTCCATCCTTGGACTCACTTTACAGTGCATGCTGTTGGAGCAGTGCTGCCAGGATAATCAAGGACATGACCCAACCAGCCAACACACTTTTCGTCCCTCTTCCATCCGGGAGAAGGCTTAGGAGCTTGAAGACTCCTACGGCCAGATTTGGAAACAACTTCTTTCCAACTGTGATAAGACTGCGGAACGGGATCCTGACCCGGATCTGGGCCGTCCCCTCCAAATATCCGAACCTGCCTCTCGGGTTTTTTTTTGCACTACCTTACTTTCCGTTTTTCTATTTTCTATTTATGATTTATAATTTAAATTTTTAATATTTACTAATTTTTACTATTTTAATATTTTTTAATATTTAATACTTGTAATCCACGGAGCAGGAAGCGCAGAATCAGATATCGTTGTGATGATTGTACATTCTAGTATTAATTGTTTGGCGACAATAAAGTATAAGTATTATAGACCACCTAATGGAGAGCGAGAATTGGAGGAGCAAATTTGTAGGGAGATAGCAGATATTTGTAGTAAGCACAATGTTGTGATTGTGGGAGATTTTAATTTTCCACACATAGACTAGGAAGCCCATACTGTAAAAAGGCTGGATGGTTTGGAGTTTGTAAAATGTGTGCAAGATAGTTTTTTGCAGCAATACATAGAGGTACCAACTAGAAAAGGGGCAGTGTTGGATCTCCTGTTAGGGAATGAGATAGGTCAGGTGACGGAGGTATGTGTTGGGGACGACTTCGGGTCCAGTGATCACACTGCCATTAGTTTCATTAGGTTTTGACCCAGGGTTGGGATTTTTGATTGGAGGAAGGCTAACTTTAAGGAGATGCGAAAGGATTTAGAAGGAGTGGATTGGGGCAAATTGTTTTATGGGAAGGATGTAATAGAGAAATGGAGGAGATTTAAAGGTGAAATTTTGAGGGTACAGAATCTTTATGTTCCTGTTAGGAAAGGTTAAAAGTTTGAGAGAGCCATGGTTTTCAAGGGATATTGGAAACTTGGTTCAGAAAAAGAGAGGATAGCTACAATAAATATAGGCAGCATGGAGTAAATGAGGTGCTCAAAGAATATAAAGAATGTAAAAAGAATCTTAAGAAAGAAATTAGAAAAGCTAAAAGAAGATACGAGGTTGCTTTGGCAAGTAAGGTGGAAATAAATCCAAAGGATTTTTACAGTTATATTAATGGCAAAAGGATAATGAGGGATAAAATTTGTCCCTTAGAGAATCAGAGTGGACGGCTATGTGTGGAACCAAAAGAGATGGGGGAGATTTTGAACAATTTCTTTTCTTCGGTATTCACTAAGGAGAAGGATATTGAATTGTGTAAGATATGGGAAACAGGTAGGGAAGTTATGGAAACTATGATGATTAAAGAAGAGGAAGTATTGCACTTTTAAGGAATATAAAAGTGGATAAGTCTCCAGGTCCAGACAAGATATTCCCTAGGACCTTGAGGGAAGTTAGTGTAGAAATAGCAGAGGCTCTGACAGAAATATTTCAAATGTCATTAGAAACGGGGATGGTGCCGGAGGATTGGTGTATTGATCATGTGGTTCCATTGTTTAAAAAGGGTTCTAAGAGTAAACCTAGCAATTATTGGCCTGTGAGTTTGACGTCAGTGGTGGATAAATTAATGGAAAGTATTCTTAGATATGGTATATATAATTATCTGGATAGACAGGGTCTGATTAGGAACAGTCAACATGGATTTGTGCATGGGAGGTCATGTTTGACAAATCTTATTGAATTTTTTGAAGAGGTTACTAGGAAAGTTGACGAGGGTAAAGGGGTGGATGTTGTCTATATGGACTTCAGTAAGGTCTTCCACAGGGAAGATTAGTGAGGAAGGTTCATTCTTTAGGTATTAATATTGAAGTAGTAAAATGAACTCAACTGTGGCTGGATGGGAGACGCCAGAAAGTACTGGTGGATAACTGTTTGTCAGGTTGGAGGCCGGTGACTAGTGGTGTGCCTCAGGGATCTGTACTGGGTCCAATGTTGGTTGTCATATACATTAATGATCTGGATGATGAGGTGGTAAATTGGATTAGTAAGTATGCAGATGATATTAAGATAGGTGGCATTGTGGATAATGAAGTAGGTTTTCAAAGCTTGCAGAGAGATTTAGGCCAGTTAGAAGATTGGGCTGAAAGATGGCAAATGGAGTTTAATGATGATAAGTTTGAGGTGCTACATTTTGGTAGGACTAATCAAAATAGGACATACATGGTAAATGATAGGGCATTGATGAATGCAGTAGAGCAGAAGGATCTAGGAATAATGGTGCATAGTTCCCTGAAGGTGGAATCTCATGTGGATAGGGTGGTGAAGAAAACTTTTGGTTTGCTGGCCTTTTTAAATCAGAGCATTGAGTATAGGAGTTGGGATGTAATGTTAAAATTGTACAAGACATTGGTAAGGACAAATTTGGAGTATTGTGTACAGTTCTGGTCACCGAATTATAGGAAAGATGTCAACAAAATAGAGAGAGTAGAGAGAAGATTTACTAGAATATTACCTGGATTTTAGCACCTAAGTTACAGAGAAAGGTTGAACAAGTTGGATCTTTATTCTTTGGAGCGTAGAAGGTTGAGAGGGGACTGTATAGAGGTATTTAAAATTATGAGGGGGTAGATAGAGTTGACGTGGATAGGCTTTTTCCATTGAGAGTAGGGGAGATTCAAACAAGAGGACATGAGTTGAGAGTTAGGGAGCAAAAGTTTAGGGGTAACACGAGGGGGAACTTCTTTACTCAGAGAGTGGTAGTTGTGAGGAATGAGCTTCCAGTAAAAGTGGTAGAGGCAGGCTCAATATTGTCATTTAAGGTAAAAGTGGATAGCTATATGGACAGGAAAAGAATGGAGGGTTTTGGGCTGAGTGCAGGTCGGTGGGACGAAGTGAGAGTAAGCACTCGGCACGGAGTAGAATGGCTGAGATGGCCTGTTTCCATGCTGTAATTGTTATATGGTTATATGGTTATAAGAGATTTCCTAGAACAGTTCCAGGGATTACGGATCTTGGTTGGACAATTTTTCTCTTTGGAATAAAGAAAGTTGAAAGGACAATTGATAGAGGTGCATAAAATTATGGAAGATACTTTGAGTGTTTTCCATTCCTGAATGCTTCAAGCACGATTGACAGAGACTTAAAGGGAAGGACAGAAAATGTAGGGAAAATGTGAGAAAAATCTAATGGTGATGATCTGGAACCCACTCCCAGTGAGGGTGGAGGAAACGGAGACAATCAGGGGCTCTCAGCGGGGAATTTTCCAGCCATTTCCAGATAAGTAATTTGCAAGACTATAAGAAAAAGCAGGAGAATGGAACTGAAATCACATGGGCTCATGGACTGAATGATGTCCTTCTGTGCTATAACAATTGTATTGTTCTATTATTCTATACATCTTGTATAATTCTACATATAATGTAAAATAGTAACGCTGAAACACTGTGATAATGAGCAATGTGACCATATATGTGACAACATACACAAAATGCTGGAGGAACTCAGCAGGTCTGGTACCATCTACAGAAAGGAACAAAGAGCCAATGATTCAGTCCAAGATCTTTCATCAGGACCATCCTGGGTCTCAGAGCGAAATGTCAGTTCTTTTTTCCTCTCAATAAATGCTGGCTGTCCTGCTGATTTCCTCCAGAATTTTATGTATGTCACTCTGGATTCCCAGCATTTGCAAAAGCTCGTGTGCTTATAGATCGCAAGATTTGATTGGCTTTTCTCAAGGTGTAGGCATGTCCATTGTCCCTGAGCTCCCAGTAGCCTATTGTGTTATTTCTCCATACCACTCCCATTCTGACATATCTGACTATGGCCACTGGCAGAGTTAGAATGAGACGCAAGGTAAGCACTTCACGTTCTGTCTGGGTACACAATAAACTGCAAGATTCACTATGAGGTTAACAATTTCAAAAGACTCACTTTGTCTGTTTGTATCAGAACAGGCCAGTCCCATGTAGGTTATCCACCTGCCATACGATTCCATCTGCCTTTCTCTCTCCACTGACACTGACTGGTCCACTGGACATCTTCTTCACTTCTGATCTGAGCATCACAGATTTTGCTTCCCCCCCCCCATATAAAACTGACATGAATCCATCAACCAGATGGCTTCATCAATAACTTGTATGGTGAGTCTACTCTAATCTCAACATATTAGAGATAACCTCCATCTTCCTCTCTCCAATCTACCTCCACTGTGCTCCCCACCCACCCTGAAACACTTTCTGGAGCATGAAGCTAACTGGTAGCAATCCTGACCCTTCTAGGTTCTGTACCTACATTCCTGAGAGTCAAGTTCACTAAGTCCTTCAGGTTCATTAGGAGACTGGAAGATCAATGGTGCATTCAAAAGTCAGTTTCTTAAAGGGAAATTACAGTCTTCAAATTGCAACGATAACAGTTTAGAAGATGTATATCCAATCGAATTTCTGTGTGCTGCCCACAAAAAGTTACCATCTACTGCCAATGCCATTTATTACACAATTGGCTAAATTTAGATAATTGGCTAAATAGTTGATCTATAATGAGAGCATAAGGAATCAGGGGTGATAGGAAATGGCTCCCTTAAAGAGTGAGAAAGGACCTGAATATTTCAGTCAACAGGAGTAAAAAAAAACGTATTGAGTTGGATATAAACTAAAGATATATTGAATGTTTTGTTGGGAATTATGTTCAGGAAGTAAAGAGATAAACCTCAGAGCAAATGCAGCAAATGTTCACATTGCCTGAATGTAAGACTGCGTATAGGTTATCCACGTCAATAGTTCATTTTGTTCTTCTGATAAAGAGTTCTATTTCACTGCTAACATGAAACATAATAGATTTCCTCCCTCACTGTGACAGCTTCAATGACATGAACTATAGGGAATTACACAGTAAGCTTCACTGGGAAAAGAAATGAGGGGAAAACATCAAATTGGCCAGAGCTGCCTGTCTCTAAAAATCTGTATCATGGGCGAAGAAATTAGAAATGTTTTAATCTGGATACTATGTCACAGACTGCAGCCAGATATTTCCTACATCACTGAATACCAATGACCTGGTTTCCTTAGAATCAACGGCAGCAAATAATTCTTTACATGCAATTACTTTTCCAGGTTCTGCAGCTTTGAAAGATTGACCAGCTTGCTCCGGATTCCTTGACACCAATGCCATCAGTCAGTTGTTTAAACTGGAAGGTACGGTGATCAAGTAGACTCGCATTCCTTCTCAATAATTAAGGGCCTCTGTTCATTTATAAATCTGGCAGCATATTCTGAACCTTTGTAAGACACACACATCACTAGGACCTGCAGGGTCATTCATTACTTTGTTTCAGAAGAAACCTGCTGAATCAAATTAAGAAAAGAAGAAACTACTGAGTTCACACTTAGTTTATAATGGAGGCAAGATAATCATGTTGGAAGTGTCTTGTATCATAATGTGCACATTTTAGAGTTATGGTCCAAGCTATATAATTATTCAGAGAAATCTATATCATCATGAAGAAATAAAGAACTAATGGATTGGATATTTAGAGGCAGCTATCCTATAGGTTCTGCCAACACATAGAGTGTCCATATTGTTAAGAGAAAATTTGTAACCTCATTATAATTCACATTGTTACTAGGATCACTTTTATCTATGAGCTGTGACTCTTTCATTCATCAAGACATTCATCTGGTAAAGGCTGCAACTTCCCATCTTTACTCTATTTAGATGTACATGTTCTTATTTACTTTTTGAACCTGCTGTATTTGTAACAATGATTGGAGGAAGATATCACCTCCAGATGAAAATTTGCAAGATGGGAATGTAAAATGAAGGAGAAATCAATGGAAGATCGGTTACGGCCTTAAACAAGCTGTGTGGAGCACTTCCCAATGCATGTTGTTCACATTCTCCACTCTCCTCACTTATAGGAAATCAGGCAGTGGTAGCCTATATGCCTATTTGCTTCTAAAACCTATTCTACTGCACAAATTCCCTTAGGCATAGGCCTCACTAAGCATGAAGCCTGTTCTACTGTATACATGGCCTTGTGTCTTATGCATTGTAAAATAGCTCAGACTGGACCCCAATACAGTACCAGCTTGGCACATGTATTTTGTGCATCCGAATTTCTAGCTGTGAAGTGATCTTGCAGAATCGAATTGTAAGATCTCCCTAGTCTCTGCAAAAATATTTCCTGTTAGGATAAATGTAATCTTCTTCCTACAATCTGAAATATCAGGTTGAGGATACACTACAAGGCTAATACAACCTCAGTTATTTTTTTTTCTTATGTTACTTAGTCGGATTATTTGTTGTTCCAGATTCCAACATCTGCAGTCTCTCATGTCGCAAGTCTTTGATAGGTTTAGGTCTGTTAGGCTGATCTGGAGGGGTTAGATCGCTTGGAATCCAAGGAGATCTGACTAATTAGATACACATTTGATTTAATGTTCCATTTGTCCATCAGGCAATGAGGAGAACCATTCTAGTCATCCACAATTTGGAGAGGCTCGACTGGTCTGTGGGTACACAGATGGCTGGAGAGATGAAACCACACTCAAGAAATTTCTTTGACAGTGTGGACTATGGATGGCAGCCATATTGGGTGGGGGGGGATGGTCACTGGCTCAGGCCTTTCTGACCCGACTACGTCTCTCTGCTACAATTATCTTTTCTGCCTCATGTGTCACTTCACCCTTATGGAGGGAGGAGCATCACTTAGTGAATCCTGGGCCATTTGTCCCTATGTGTCCGGGTTGATGCTAAAGGCTTTTAATGAAGATTTTATAGCATTTCCTTTGGCCTCCACAGGAATGCTTTCCTTTCTGTAGTTTGTCATAAAGCAGTCTGGCATGCGAGCTACGCGGCCTGCCCGGCGAGCTGGGCCTGCATCAGGATGGTGCAGACACTGGGCAGGCCTGCCTTGGTAAGTACCTCAGTGTCAGGGATTCTGCCTGGCCACGGAATGTTGAGGAACCTTCTGAGGGAGACTGTAGTAGAAATGGTTCAGTTCCTTCACATGCCGCTGGTACACTATCCATGTCTCACAGACATAAAGTCAAGTGGTAAGTACAATGGCCTTCTGTTTCACCTGTAGATTTATGCCTCTTCTGTTCCAGGTGTTGCTATAAAGTCTGCTGGACGCTACATTTGCTTTCGCAGTCCCTGGAGTTTACTGCATCATCACTGACGATGTTCAGGGACAGTGTGCTGCCAAGATACATGAATCTGTTCACTAGGTTGAGTCTTTGAGCACTAATAGTGATGGTTGGCTCAACGCATGATTTCCCTGGAAACGGTTGATGCATTACTTCAGTCTTCTTGGTGTTCATGGTCAGCCCGAAGTACACGCATTTGAAAAGTCGTCCACGCAGTGCTGTTCATCATCTTTGGAACCAGCATTGAGGGCAGTGTCAGCAGCAAAGAGGAAGTATCTAATCATGTCTGTCATAACGTTCGTTTTTTGCTTGGAACCTCCTGAGAGGTTGAACAGTTTCCTATCAGTGTGGAATCTGATGCCGATGCCTACGTCATCATCTCTGAAGGCATCAGTCAACATGACGGAAAACACTAGACTGAAAAGCAGTCCCTGCTTGACATCGTTTGAGACAGGGAAAGGTTTGGATGTCTCATCATTGTCCTGAACTCAAGCTTGCATGCCATCAAAGTCCTTAGTCGGATAGTCATACTAGGAAACAGGTCAATATTTTGATCTTGATAATTTTCTTGCAGCTGCCTTGTAGCAAATATCATCTCGATAGCTCATGCTCTTTCTGGAATCTACATTGGTTCTCTGGTAGGAGTCCATATTAAAGGTGTGATGTGAGACAGTTGAGAAGAAGCCTGATCAAGATCTAGCCTGTGATAGACAGCAAGGATATTCCTGGATAGACAGGTGAGAAGAAGAGGAAAGAGGCTAGAGTGGGGAATAGAAGAAGAGAGAAGGAGGAAGGAAGAAAAATTACTGGAAGGAAAAACCTAAGTTCATGCCAGTAGAATGGTGGTTGCCTAGACAGAAGATGAAGTGTTGCTCCTCTACCCTCAGAGTGGCCTTATCATGACAGAAGAGGAGGCTATGGAATGAAATGTCGGATCAGGAATATGTATGAACATTAAAATAGCTGTCCACTGGGAAATAACGCTCTTGGCAGTTGGAGTGGAGGTAAGAGACCAAAAGGTCTAAGTCCTTCTGCAGCCTACCTATTTCCTCGACACTACCTGCCCCTCCACCAATCTTCGTATCATCTGCAAACTTAGTAACAAAGCCATCTATTCCATCATCTAAATCATTTATATACAGCATTAAAAGAAGTGGTCCCAACACCGACCCCTGCAGAACACCACTAGTCACTGGCAGCCAACTAGGAAAGGATCCTTTTATTCCCACTCACTGCCTCCTTCCAATCAGCCAATGCTATAGCCATGTTAGTAACTTTCCTGTCATACCATGGGCTCTTAATTTGGTAAGCAGCCTCATGTGCAGCACCTTGTCAAAGGCCTTCTGAAAGTCCAAATATACAACATCCACTGCATCCCCTTTATCTATCCTACTTGTGATCTCCTCAAAGAACTCCAACAGGTTTGTCAGGCAGGATTTTCCCTGAAGGTAACCCTGCTGAATTTGTACTATCTTGTCCTGTGACACCAAGTACTCCATCACTTCATCCTTTAATAATTGATTCTTACATCTTCCCAGCCACTGAGGTCAGGCTAACTGGTTGATTATGTATTGCAATGTACTGGAAAATTGCAAATGTCACTCCACTCTTTAAGAAAGGAGGAAAGTAGCAGAAAGGAAATTATCAACCAGTTAGCCTGACTTCAGTGGCTGGGAAGATGCAAGAATCAATTATTAAAGGATGAAGTGATGGAGTACTTGGTGTCACAGGACAAGATAGTACAAATTCAGCAGGGTTACCTTCAGGGAAAATCCTGCCTGACAAACCTGTTGGAGTTCTTTGAGGAGATCACAAGTAGGATAGATAAAGGGGATGCAGTGGATGTTGTATATTTGGACTTTCAGAAGGCCTTTGACAAGGTGCTGCACATGAGGCTGCTTACCAAATTAAGAGCCCATGGTATGACAGGAAAGTTACTAACATGGCTATAGCATTGGCTGATTGGAAGGCGGCAGTGAGTGGGAATAAAAGGATCCTTTCCTAGTTGGCTGCCAGTGACTAGTGGTGTTCTGCAGGGGTCGGTGTTGGGACCACTTCTTTTAATGCTGTATATAAATGATTTAGATGATGGAATAGATGGCTTTGTTACTAAGTTTGCAGATGATACGAAGATTGGTGGAGGGGCAGGTAGTGTCGAGGAAACAGGTAGGCTGCAGAAGGACTTAGACCTTTTGGTCTCTTACCTCCACTCCAACTGCCAAGAGCGATATTTCCCAGTGGACAGCTATTTTAATGTTTATACCTATTCCTGATCTGACATTTCATTCCATAGCCTCCTCTTCTGTCATGATAAGGCCACTCTGAGGGTAGAGGAGCAACACTTCATCTTCTGTCTAGGCAACCACCATTCTACTGGCATGAACTTAGGTTTTTCCTTCCAGTAATTTTTCTTCCTTCCTCCTTCTCTCTTCTTCTATTCCCCACTCTAGCCTCTTTCCTCTTCTCCTCACCTGTCTATCACCTCCCCCTGGTGCATCTCCTTCTTCCCTTTCTCCTATAGTTCAATCCCCACTCCTATCAGATTTTTCATTTTCCAACCCTCTACCTTTCCCACCCACCTAGCTTCACCCAATCACCTTCTAGATAGTCCACCTTCCCCTCCCCTCACCTTTTTTTTTATTCTGGCATCTTCTGTCTTCCTTTCCAGTCCTGAAGAAGGGTTTCAGTTCAAAACACTGAAAATGTATTCATTTCCATGCATCCGGCCTAACCTGCAGAGTTCTTCCAGCATTTTGTGTGTGTTGTTCTGCATTTCCAGCATCTGAACAATCTCTTGTGTTTATATTCTGATAGAGAGCCTTTTATTTTTAAAGTATGTAGAGCAATTATACACCTTTAAAAAGCTTAATTTTATAATTCTACACGTAAATAAATTCTCAACAATAGTGACTATTAACAATTCATTCATTCTTTCAATTGAATAAATTGTGGAATTAGTTGAAACCTGAGCTGGTTTGTTATATTCATTATCAGCTTATTTCCCATAGATTAACACTTAACAAGTGACTTTTAGCCACAACATTTTAATTGAAATTGTTTGTGGATTTGTGTTAATCAAAACTCAAGAATAAATTACTTTACCTGCCTCTGGCTATCAAAAATATAATTGATGTAAAAGTTAATTTTCATAAATTTATCTATAAACCATTTAAATTGTCCAAGGAGTTCCCAGGATATCATTTATTGAAATTCTGGTGAGCAACCAAAGTCCAGAAGACTATTATAAAAGCATCATCTTTCAAATCACCTACTTTAAAAATCTTAAGCCTTCATCATTCCCAGTATTGAACACATGCTTGCTCTATAAAAATGTGTGAAGAGTGCACAAAGCAACTAGGTCACTGAATGTCTCTGATGACAAGCTATTAATGAGGCAGCACAAAATGGTTCCATATTTTAGGATTCAACAGTTCTTACAAAGGGAAAGGTTGTATGCTCTACTATTGTTGACAGATCAAATCCTAGAGTCAGAAGATGGATGAAGGGAAAAGTCATGGATTCAGAGCCTTGGTAGAGAGTTAAGGGTGCAGAAAGAATAAAGGGAGCTCGGTGGATGAAGGAACTGGCACAGAGGTCAGAGAAAGTGGCCAAAGCATAGTATATGGCCTGGCAAAGTATGACACTAGCAACCAAGATTTGCAGGGGGCTAGTATTTAAGAATGAAAGGAGGTGGGATGTGGAACACGGAACATAGAGCAGCATAGGCCCTTTGTCCTACGATGTTGTGCAGACCTTTTAATCTACTCCAAGATCAATCGAACCCTTCCCCTCCAAGTAGTGTTCTATTTTTCATTGATTCATGTGCCTATCTAAGAGTCAAGAGTCTTTTATGTTCCTATTGTATCTGCCGCTATCACAATCCCCAGAAGGATGTTCCATGCACTTCTCACTTTCTGTGTAAAAAAAATCCTACCTTTGACATCCCCTTATACCTTCCTCCAATTACCTTAAAATTATGCTCTTTCATATTAGCCATTGCCGTCCTGTGAAAAAAAGGAGCCGAATTGTCCACTCTATCTATACCTTTTATCATCTTATTGTTACATTATTCCTGTGCTGTCGCAGGAAAGTAACATCTGTCATCAGGAATCCCCACCATCCAGGTCATGCCCTTTTCTCACCATCAGAAAGAAGGTTCAGAAGCCTCAGGATTCACACCACCAGGTTCAGGAACAGTTATTATCATCAACCATTAGGCTCTTGAACCTGTGGGATAGCTCCACTCAACTTCACTCGCCCCATCACTGAACTGTTCCCACAACCTATGGACTTACTTTCAAGGACTCTTTATCTCATGTTCTCAATATTTATTGCTTGTTTATTATTATATCATTTTTATCTTTTGTATTTGCAGTTTGTTGTCCATCCCTCCTGTTGGGTACAGTGTTTTACAGTTTCTATTATGTTTCTTGGATTTAGACCATAAGACAAAGGAGCAGAAGTCAGCCATTCGGCCCATCGAGTCTGCTGCACCATTTTATCATGAGTTGATCCATTTTATCCTATTTAGTCCCACTGCCCCGCCTTCTCACCATAACTTTTGATGCCCTGGCTACTCAGATACCTATCAATCTCTGCCTTAAAGACACCCGATGACTTGGCCTCCACTGCTGCCCATGGCAACAAATTCCATAGATTCACCACCCTCTGACTAAAAAAATTTTTTCGCATTTCTGTTCTGAAAGGGCGCCTTTCAATCCTGAAGTCATGCCCTCTCGTACTAGACTCCCCCATCATGGGAAACAACTTTGCCACATCCACTCTGTCCATGCCTTTTAACATTGGAAATGTTTCTATGAGGTCTCCCCTCATTCTTCTAAACTCCAAGGAATACAGTCCAAGAGCGGACAAACGTTCCTCATATGTTAACCCTCTCACTCCCGGAATCATTCTAGTGAATCTTCTCTGTACCCTCTCCAACGTCAGCACATCCTTTCTTAAATAAGGAGACCAAAACTGCCCACAGTACTCCAAGTGAGGTCTCACCAGCGCCTTATAGAGCCTCAACATCACATCCCTGCTCCTATATTCTATTCCTCTAGAAATGAATGCCAACATTGCATTTGCCTTCTTCACTACCGACTCAACCTGGAGGTTAACTTTAAGGGAATCCTGTACGAGGACTTCCAAGTCCTGTTGCATCTCAGAACTTTGAATTCTTTCCCCATTTAAATAATAGTCTGCCTGTTTATTTTTTCTGCCAAAGTGCATAACCATACACTTTCCAACATTGTACTTCATTTGCCACTTCTCTGCCCATTCTTCCAATCTATCCAAGTCTCTCTGCAGATTCTCCGTTTCCTCAGCACTACCGGCCCCTCCACCTATCTTCATATCGTCAGCAAACTTAGCCACAAAGCCCTCTATTCCATAATCCAAATCGTTGATGTACAATGTAAAAAGAAGCGGCCCCAACACTGATCCTTGTGGAACACCACTGGTAACCGGCAGCCAACCAGAATAGGATCCCTCTATTCCCACTCTCTGTTTCCTGCCAATCAGCCAACGCTCTATCCACGTATGTAACTTTCCTGTAATTCCATGGGCTCTTATCTTGTTAAGCAGCCTCATGTGTGGCACCTTGTCAAAGGCCTTCTGAAAATCCAAATATACAACATCCACTGCATCTCCCTTGTCTAGCCTACTGGTAATTTCCTCAAAAAATTGTAATAGGTTTGTCAGGCAGGATTTTCCTTTAAGGAATCCATGCTGAGTTCTGCCTATCTTGTCATATGCCTCCAGGTACTCTGTAACCTCATCCTTGACAATCGACTCCAACAACTTCCCAACCACCGACGTCAAGCTAACAGGTCTATAATTTCCTTTTTGCTTCCTTGCCCCCTTCTTAAATAGTGGAGTGACATTTGCAATCTTCCAGTCCTCCGGAACCATGCCAGAATCTATTGACTTTTGAAAGATCATCGCTAATGCCTCCGCAATCTCCACAGCTACTTCCTTCAGAACACAAGGGTACATTCCATCTGGTCCGGGAGATTTATCGATCTTTAGCCTATTCAGCTTCCTGAGTACTTTCTCTGTCGTAATTGTCACTGAGCACACTTCTCTTCCCTGCCACCCTTGAGTGTCCGGTATCCTGCTGTCTTCCTCAGTGAAGACTGATGCAAAATACTTGTTCAGTTCCTCTGCCATCTCCTCATCTCCCATTACAATTTCTCCAGTATCATTTTCTATCGGTCCTATATGTACTCTCACCTGTCTTTTACTCTTTATATACTTGAAAAAGCTTTTAGGATCCTCTTCGATATTATTTGCTAGCTTCCTTTCATAGTTAATCTTTTCTCTCTTAATGACCTTCTTGGTTTCCTTTTGTAAGGTTTTAAGGACTTCCCAATCCTCTGTCTTCCCACTAACTTTTGCTTCCTTGTATGCCCTCTCCTTAGCTTTAACTTTGGCTTTGACTTCTCTTGTCAACCACGGTTGCATCCTTTTTCCACTCGAAAATTTCTTCTTTTTTGGAATATACCTGTCTTGCACATTCCTCATTTCTCACATAAGCTCCAGCCTCTGCTGCTCTGCCGTCTTTCCCGCCAGTGTCTCTTTCCAGTCAACTTTGGCCAGTTCCTCTCTCATGCCACTGTAGTTTCCTTTACTCCACCGAAACACCAACACATCAGATTTCGGCTTCTCTTTGTCAAATTTCACAGTGAACTCAATCATGTTATGATCACTGCCTCCTAAGGGTTCCTTCACCTCAATCTCTCTAATCACCTCCGGTTCATTACACAATATCCAATCCAGTACAGCCGATCCCCTAATGGGCTCAACAGCAAGCTGTTCTAAAAAGCCATTTCGCAGACATTCTACAAATTCTCTCTCTTGAGATCCAGTGCCGACCTGATTTTTCCACTCGCATGTTAAAATCCCCCACAATTATCATAACACTGCCCTTCTGACAAGCCTTTCTATTTCCAGTTGTAATTTGTAGTCCACATCCCTGCAGCTGTTTGGAGGCCTATAAATAACTGCCATCAGAGTCCTTTTACCCTTGCTATTCCTTAGCTCAACCCATAAAGATTCTGCACCTTCCGATCCTATATCACCTCTTTCTAATGATTTAATATCATTTCTTACCAATAAAGCCACGCCTCCCGCTCTGCCTACCTTCCTATCCTTCCGATACACCGTATATTCTTGGACGTTCAGCTCCCAGAGACATGCATCCTTTAGCCAGGTCTCAGTGATGGCCACAATATCATACCTGCCAATCTGTAGCTGTACAACAAGATCATCCACCTTATTTCTTATGCTGCGTGCATTTAAGTACAACACCTTAAGACCAGTATTTGATACTTTTTGCTTTGATTTCGCTGCAACTTTATTGCACTGCAACTCATCCCAATGGCTACACATTTGCTCCATCACCTGCCTGTCTTTCCTGACATCTTTACTGCTCACTATCTTAGATTTATTTCTGTTTTCCCCTTCCTCCGCTCTATCATTCCGGTTCCCATCCCCCTGCCAAATTAGTTTAAACCCTCCCTAACAGCTCTATTAAACTTTCCCGCCAGGATATTGGTCCCCTTCGGGTCAGGTGTAACCTGTCCTTTTTGAACAGGTCATACTTCCCCCAGAAGAGATCCCAATTATCCAAGAATCTGAAGCCCTGCCCCCTACACCAGTCTCTCAGTCAGGCATTCATCTGCCTGATCCGACTACTCTTGCCCTCGCTAGCACGTGGCACAGGTAGCAATCCCGAGATTACTACCCTGGAGGTCCTGCTTCTCAGCTTCCTTCCTAACTCCTGGAAATCTCTCTTCAGGACCTCCTCCTTTGTCCTATCTATGTCATTGGTACCAACATGTACCAAGACAATTGGCTGCTCACCTTCCCCCTTTAGAATATTCAGGACCCGATCCGAGACATCCCGTACCCTGGCACCTGGGAGGCAACACACCATGCGGGTATCTCTGTCAGGCTCACAGAATCTCCTGTCTGTTCCCCTGACTATGGAATCCCCCACGACTACCGCATTTCTCTTCACCCTCCTTCTCTCCTGCACAACAGCGCCAGGCTCAGTGCCAGAGACCCAGTCACCATGGGCGTCCCCCGTCAGGTCATCCCCCTCAACAGCATCCAGAACAAGATATTTGTTGCTGAGGGGGACAGCCACAGGGGTGCTCTCCACTATCCGGGCATTTCCCTTCCCTCTCTTGACAGTGACCCAGTGTTCTGACTCCTGTAGCCTAGGGATGACTACTGACTCCTGTAGTTTAGGGATGACTACCTCCCTGTAACTCCTGTCTATCACCTCTTTACTTTCCCTGATAAGCACTAGGTCATCAAGCTGCAGCTGCAGATCCCTAACACGGTCTCTGAGGAGCTGCAACTCGGTGCACCTGGCGCAGATGTGGCCATCAGGGAGGCTGGAAGTCTTCCAGGATTCCCACATCTGACACCCTGAACACCCTGATTTGCAGAGTATGCCCAGAAGAAAATGAATCCATGGTTGTATATGGTGACATAAATGTACTTTGATAATAAATTTACTTTGTACTTTGTATATCAAGTCACCTCTCATCCTTCTACGCTTGAAAGAGAAAAGCCGCAGCTTACGCAGCCTTTTCTCATCAGGCGTGCTGTCTAATTGGATCTACGTATCTACATATGGGTGGGTGGTGGGGAGGGGTTTACCAGGAAACAATCATAAGTAGAAAGTAGTTGGTATCAGGACGAAGTATAAATTGGAGAAGCTAAGAGACCTTAGGAATTTGCGAAGATTCAGCATGACATCTAAAACTTTGACAAGCTTTAATATCTGTGTGATGGACAGTACATTGACCAGCCTGGTATGGAAACACCAATGCCTTTGAATGGAAACTCCTACAAAAAGTAGTGTATAGCCTACTGCATTATGGGTAAAGCCCTCCCCACCATTAAGTACATCCACACAGAGTGTTGTCACAGGAAAGCAGCATCTATCATCAGTGATCATCAGGGATATGTAATGCTTATCTTGTTTATTTATTTATTTATTATTTCTTTCTTTTTGTATTTGCACAATTTGTTGTCTTTTGCACACTGGTTGAATGCCTACAGTGTGGTCTTTCATTGTTTCTATTGTGGTTATTATTCTGTGATGGATTTATTGAGCATGCCTACAGGAAAATGCATATCAGGGCTGTACAGTATATGGTGACATGAATGTACTTTGATAATAAATTTACTTTGAACTTTGATCTGTGACACTAGGTATGTACATTACTTAAAGGGAACTTATCTGAAGTGACTGTCCATAATAGACCTACAGGCTTGGTACAGCTTAGGACAGGTTCCTTCTAAATTAAGATGAAACAAAACCCTACGTGTGCTGTGAAGTCCCACATTCAGTTGAGTGGCCTGAACCATTCTTTGGTCACATATGCAACCCAAAATCCTCGAAGTGTCTTCTGAGCTCACCCCTTAGTACTGGCCACAATCTCATGGAGAAAACAAAAGGAAAATAAGAAACCTTGATTTTCTATTGTGAATTTTCTTTGGAAGTAAATTTCCATTGCACACAGAAACCTACCACTCCACACAATGCAATATCTTGAGACGTATATTTTAAAGATATTGATAATTTTCTTTATTTTAATCCTAGTAATTGCAGATTCACAAGTGCAAAAGAAAATGGAAGTCCCATTTCACAATTTTTATCTCCTTTATATTGCATGGGGCTTCTGAGATTCGTTTTTTCCAAGTGGGACTCTGACCTTAATTTCCTTGCATAGTCAAAAAGGCACAGACAGGCTATGTGTCCCATCATGGTTCAGCCAGCTTTTTGGCTGAGCTGTGTAAATTCTTCAACACCCCTACATGTTGCCTGCAATATTATAAGTTTTTCCCCTGTCATGTACTTATCCAAAGAAGAGAAAATCTGCAGATGCTGTAAATCCAAGTAACACACACAAAATGCTGGAGGAACTCAGCAGGCCAGGCAGCATCTATGGAAAAAAGTAAACAGCTGACATTACAAGCCAAATCTCTTCATCAGATCTCAAGTGGGATATGTTTATCTATCTCACTTATGGAAGTTATTATTACTGTATATCTGCTATCTACCAGCCTTTCAGATAGTACAATCTAGATGACAAAATGACACAGAACCAACAAAAATCTTTTACTAATCAATGAGAAATTTCTGTTGCTCCCTCTGTCAGTGGGCACAGCTTTTCCTTCTGTATTAAGCTCATTCATGATTCTACCACTTCTGTTAAGCAGCCCATTAACTTTCCCTGTTCTCTGCATAACTATTTCAATTTCCTGAGCTTCCCCCATGTACTGAAACCCCTCTGGAGATTTTGCAATAAATCTCTTCTGAATTACTTGGGGACTTTGACATCCTTCTTCAGTTCTTTTGCCTGGAATGAAACGTAATGCAACAAAAGATACCTGGTTAACCTTTTATAAATTTTGGGCAATATTTCCTTCCTTTGGCTCTGCTTTTCTACCAATGAAATCACGATTTGCCTAGTTATCCTATACTTATACACCTCTAAGTCTCTCTCAGCTTGCAACCCCTTTAAAATCGTATTACATACTGAAATTAAACTTCATATTTTCCACTCAGTGTGCTCTTCTTCTCTTTTTAAAATCTAAAAATATGATAACTAAGACATAATCCAGCTCTCTAGGTAGCATGATTAGAAAATAAAACCATCCAAAATCAAGGATATACTCTAGCTAATTAGAAGGTTCACTAATACCTCGTTCTATGATTCACACAGATCTAGAATAAGCCAAGTCATATTGGTGGGTTATATGGCATTTTGGTGTTCTTTAGTAGAGTTACAGCATATATTTAATATTTCTCAATATGTAATGCCACCATTTTACCTCAACACAAATGCAATGAAATAGTAATTAATGGAGTAAGCAGATTACATGTGCATGGACAATATTAGACACTTACTTTTCTTTCTTTTTTGAGAAACCTTTAATGCAGAGATTCCCACCTGTGGACCATGAACCCCTCTCCTAATGGTCCATGGCTTAAAAAGGCTTGGGAACCCCAGCTTTAATCTACAATTGATGGTTCGTAGGGCTTCAATTATTTGTCATCTTTTTGTGAAGCTCTATTCTCCCTGGAATAAGCCACCTATTAACATTTCACTTCAACCTTCAGTGCATCATAGGGATATCAGAAATTCATATCAGGATCAGTGATATGTCAGTATTCTTAAAGAAAGTCAGCATATCGGGTGCAGTGATCGACAAGGCCCTAAAAATTATTGACCAGTTTCTAATGGTTCACGATCATTGTCAGGTGCTTGGAGCCAAGGTAAGCAGTTTCCTGAATGGATGGTCAACTCCAGACTGTTTAATTTGCAAATAGCTCGATTAAACCATACTAGTCAAACCATCCAGGAAGCAGCTCACCTTGGCTGTTCAAGATTTTGACGAAACATCAATTGAGCATTGATTAGAATTCTGACCCTTCTGCATGCAAAAGTGCACTGTAGGGATGACGTCCTGTGCACAGCTGAGAAAGTAGATTTTGTGCTTTAGGCTTGCGCTCACGGCAGCAGAAGTCTAACACGTGTTTAGAATTATTACATGCATCAACAATATACAAGCAGATGGAATGCATAAGATAAAAGGATCAGGTATAATGAGAATGCATGGCTACGAACTGCCGTTGCTGCACCTTATTATCTCTACTTAACAGACAGATTCTGCCTGCCTTGGCTGATTCAAAAAGCTGCACATTTAACACTAAGGTCTCTCAGCTTCTCCCATCAAAAGCTGAGTGTGGGTTAAAGGGTTAAAATCAGTATATGAACTTCTGGTATTAAATGCTCTGCTTGAAAGTAATGTGGCACAATAAACGATTCTCAACAAACTTTTTGCAACCTAATCATCGTTTTTTCTCACTTACTGATTCCTTTTGGTTTGTGAACTTCTTGATATATAATTCTTTTTCACCCTATGCTTGGCACATCCCAATCAATTCAATTCTGGCCTATTGCTGTAGTGAGGAAATAAAATGAGCAGATTGATTACAAAGTGATGCCGAAATTGTGTAGTTTGATAAGAGTGTGATGGATCAAGAACAAGAAGACATAGAACCATGTTGATTGGCAAAGGCAAACACGAGGAAATCTGCAGATGCTAGAAATTCAAGCAACACACATAAAAATTGCTGATGAACACAGCAGGCCAGGTAGTATCTACAGGAAGAGGTACAGTCGCTGTTTCGGGCTGAGACCCTTTGTCAGGACTAACTGAAAGAAAACATAGTAAGAGAGTTGAAAGTGGGAGGGAGAGGGGGAGATCCGAAATGATAGGAGAAGGCAGGAGGGGGAGGGATGGAGCTAAGAGCTGGACAGGTGATTGGCAAAAGGGATATGAGAGGATCATGGGACAGGAGGCCTAGGGAGAAAGAAAAGGGGGAGGGGGAAGCCCAGAGGATGGGCAAGGAATATAGTGAGAGGGACAGAGGGAGAAAAAGGAGAGAGAGAAAAAAAAATTAATAATAATAATAAATCTCCCAGTGGCCACACATTTTAATTCCACATCCCATTCCCATTCTGATATGTCCATCCACGGCCTCCTCTACTGTCAAGATGAAGCCACATTCAGGTTGGAGGAACAACACCTTATATTCCGTCTGGGTAGCCTCCAACCTGATGGCATGAACATTGACTTCACTAACTTCCGTTAATGCTCCACCTCCCCTTCGTACCCCATCCATATTTATTTATTTATTATTATTAATTTTTTTCTCTCTCTCTCTCCTTTTTCTCCCTCTGTCCCTCTCACTATACTCCTTGCCCATCCTCTGGGCTTACCCCCTCCCCCTTTCTTTCTCCCTTGGCCTCCCATCCCATGATCCTCTTATCTCCCTTTTGCCAATCAACTTTCCAGCTCTTGGCTCCATCCCTCCCCCTCCTGTCTTCTCCTATCATTTCGGATCTCCCCCTCCCCCTCCCACTTTCAAATCTCTTACTATCTCTTCTTTCAGTTAGTCCTGACGAAGGGTCTCGGCCCGAAACATTGACTGTACCTCTTCCCATAGATGCTGCCCAGCCTGCTGCGTTCACCAGCAATTTTTATGTGTGTTGCTTGATCGGCAAAGGAACTAGAAGGGGGCCTAGAAGGAAAATTTACACAGGAAGTTGTTAGATTCAAAAAAGTGCTTCCAGGGGAATGTGGAAAGACAGATTTAATCACAACATTAAAACAAGTAGCAGAAGGTAAGGATTTGGAAAATCATCGCATGCAGTTCCAGTCACCGCAGTTTCAGTAAGGATGTAGAGGCTTTGGATAGGGTGCAGAGAAGGTTCATCAGGATGTTCCCTGGACTGGAAAGATTTAGCTATAAGGAAAAATTGTACAAACTTGGATTGTTCTCTGTGGTGTGCAGAAGGCTGAGAGGTGACCTGACAGGAGATAAAAAATCATGAAGTATAGACAGGATAGATGATCAGAACCAATTTTCCCCAGGAGAGAAATGTCAAATACAAGAGGGCTGAGGTTTAATGGAAACCATTCTAGGAAAGGTAAAAGATTTGGTTTTGATTAATACTGCTCCTGACTCACAAAGATCAACTTTTCTTTCTGGAAGTTAATTGCTTCAGAAAGGAACTTTTGGGACTATTAATTAATCCAATCAGATTCCTGTAACAGTGAGTGTATCTTGTTTTGATGCATCCTGTAACAGATGAAACCAGTGATGTAAAACCAGTGCAAGATCAAAATTATAACATTAAAATAAAATGTCTGTTGATTGTGGCCAAACATCTTTTCCACTTCATTCGAGCCTTGCTAAAAGATTGATTCAGAGGCATTCAAGCAGTTAATGGAACATTGATTTTAAACTTATCCATTTGCCAGTCCTGCTGACTTTGAGCATGAACAAGGGGGTAGATGAATAGAGTTGTACCTCCATTCGAATCAGCAAGAATAAACCCGACTTATCTGTTTGAGACTGAGCAGTCACAAGCACCTACGCCAAAACCATGGGTAGCAACCATCATTGTCAATCAACTTGACTTTTGTGCTGTTATGGTTATAGTTTGGTTCGGAATTAACATTGGTTTTAACACAAAGTTGAATTACTGTAAGTCAGTTCCACTGCTCTGCTTCCTGTCACACTGAGTGGCATTTCATTCTGGGCTCGCTGCCACATAAGAGATGGAGTTGGCACCAGATAAAAGGCCTATGAGCATACATCAACACTGTCTATTCCCAACCAGAAATTACAGAGACTATGGATGTTGAAATATGTGCATGTTGGATATTGAGCTCAAGGCTGAGATCCAGCACTTTGCTGAGCAATCATAAAGGGGCCAGATTGGGGGGAGGGGTGAGTTCTGACCAAGGACTGAAGAGTGGTGGGGTTGGGCCTACACAAAATAGAGAATCAGCAGGGAGTGGGAAAGATAGATGGACGGGATGGACTTACTTTAGAGGGGTTCCACTCCAACACCATGATGTCCTGGATAAAGTGCACTAATTCCTTCTCAGTGCTCCATGAAGAGCACCGAACAGGAACAACTCTACTGAAGCGTGTCAGCGATGCTAAAACCAGACATGCAAGCCTGAATCAAGCCAGAAAGTGTGTCTGGTAGAAAGACACAAAAGGACCTAGGATTAATTGCTTTCATGTTTCACTCCAGGAAAAGTTTATTTCCATTCCAACCAGAGAACCATAATAAACCAAAATAAACTCTGATTCCCAACCCCTTATCTCCGAATTGTACACCAGCTAAATGACCCATTGCTTTTGAAAGCCATTGAAATTTTAACAAACATATCAACATTATCACTTCTCAACTGACACTGAGGGCCAGTGACTCATTTCATAATATTTCCACTTCTTGGTCAGAATGGTGTAGCATTGTCATAACCAAAATCACTAACATTAACATGAATTTGCACAGTGGTAGTGTCACCATTATGTATTGACATTGTATCTGAAGCATACAAAGTTACAGTGAATAAAGCTAATGCAGCTAATGTTCAGTGAGAATCCATGAAACGCTGACTTGAAAGACACAAGTTTCTGATTTTATTTGAAATGCTTGACACTTTTTCATTTTATACTAGTTGTTGAGTAACCAAACAAAGTCTAACTGGTTAATAATCTATATAGGGTTGGCACAGTGTTACTGCAGGTAGTGCACCTAACTCATAGCTCTCACAATCCACGTTCGATTGGTGATGTCTGTATAGAGTTTGAAATTTCACTCACCTCAATGCTGAACTGACTACACAACCTATAGACGTTGACTGCACCTCTTCCTACAGATGCTGCCTGGCCTGCTGCGTTCACCAGCAACTTTGATGTGTGACACAACCTATAGGCTCTCTTTCAAGGACTCTATAACTAAGTACTGTAGTTTTATTTTATTTATTATTTGTATGATTTGTCCTCTTTGGATGGTTGTCAGTTTTTGATAAGAATTGTTTTTCATACATTCTATCGTAAATCTTTATTTTCCTGCAAATGCCTGCAAGAAAATGAATCTCAGGGTAGTATATGATGACATATACACACTTTGAAGTGTTTGATCGTTTGCAAAGTTGGCTTCATTCATTTCTTCCTTTAGCAAAAGTAAATATGCTTGGAAATTGGCATTTGAACTCCCTACAAATGAGTATGTGTTTCCCTGAATGCTCAGCTTTCCTCCATGTCCCCAAAGATTTGTTGGTTGTTAACTTAATTAGTGAGTATAAATTGTCCTTCGTGTAGGCGGCTAGAAGAAGCAGGGAATGTTGATAGGCATGTGTAAGCTAATAAGTTACACTGAGACAAGTAGAGGAATGCGATTTCTCTGAGAGCCAGATAGATTCAATGGGCCAAATGGCCTCCTTTTAAATTATGAAGAAACATGAATATACCCAGTCGAATCTGAATAATAATGTACACTTGTACTCCAGAAGACTTGCAATCCTGATCCATCGTGCTTCCAGAGCTGTCGCACATCTGGTTGGAGACAATAACTGAGCTTAAGTCATTCATTATTTATAAAGATAAATGAGATTCATTTTGAAGTGTTTGATAGTCTTCAACGTTGGCTTCATTCATTTATTCCTTTAGCAAAAGTAAATACACTTGGAAATTGGCATTTGAAAATTTAATTATGACTTAGTATAATGTACATTCTGAATGTAAAATTGATGATTTCTTTGCTGTCTCTAAATTGTTCATCAAAGTAGTCTTTCAGCAGAGCCATTCTTAAACATCAAAGGAATGCTGATTAAATGACTTGGAATAGTACTTCTCAATCTGAAGTCAAGTCCATGAGATTCAGGTTGCTTGGACAGTGCTGCAGATTTGTGCAGTTTATTGGTTCACCAAGAGATATAACCATATATAGCTATATAACTATTACAGCACGGAAACAGGCCATCTCAGCCCTTCTAGTCCATGCTGAACTCCTACTCTCACCTAGTCCCACCGACCTGCACTCAGCCCATAACTCTCCATTCCTTTCCTGTCCATATAGCTGTCCAATTTAACTTTAAACGACAACATCGAACCTACCTCAACCACTTCTGCTGGAAGCTCGTTCCACACAGCTACCACTCTCTGAGTAAAGAAGTTTCCCCTCATGTTACCCCTAAACTTTTGCCCTTTAACTCTCAACTCAAGTCCTCTTGTTTGAATCTCCCCCACTCTCAATGGAAAAAGCCTATCCACGTCAACTCTATCCATCCCCCTCATAATTTTAAATACCTCTATACAGTCCCCCCCCAACCATCTATGCTCCAAAGAATAAAGACCCAACTTGTTCAACCTTTCTCTGTAACTTGGGAGATGAAACCCAGGCAATATTTTAGTAAATCTCCTCTGTACTCTCTCAGTTTTATTGACATCTTTCCTATAATTCAGTGACCAGAACTGTACACAATACTCCAAATCTGACTTCACCAATGCCTTATACAATTTCAACATCACATCCCAACTCCTATACTCAATGCTCTGATTTATAAAGGCCAACATACCAAAAGCTTTCTCCACCACCATATCCACATGAGATTCCACCTTCAGGGAACTATGCACCATTATTCCTAGATCCCTCTGTTCTACTGCATTCTTCAATGCCCTACCATTTACCATGTATGTCCTATTTTGATTAGTCCTTCTAAAATGTAGCACCTCACATTTTTCAGCATTAAACTCCATCTGCCATCTTTCAGCCCACTCTTCTAACTGGCCTAAATCTGTCTGCAAGCTTTGAAAGCCTACTTCATTATCCACAATGCCACCTATCTTAGTATCATCTGCATACTTACTAATCCAATTTACCAGCCCATCATCCAGATCATTAATATATATGACAAACAACATTGCACCCAATACAGATCCCTGAGGCACACCGCTAGACACCGTCCTCCAATCTGACACACAGTTATCCACCACTTCTCTCTGGCATCTCCCATCCAGCCACTGCTGAATCCATTTTACTACTTTGATATTAATGCCTAACAATTGAACCTTCCTAACTAACCTTCCAAGTGGAACCTTGTCAAAGGCCTTACTGAAGTCCATATAGACAACATCCACCACTTTACCCTCGTCAACTTTCCTAGTAATCTCATAAAAAAAATTCAATAAGATTTGTCAAACATGACCTTCCACGCACAAATCCATGTTGACTGTTCCGAATCAGACCCTGTCTATCCAGATTATTATATATACCATCTCTAAGAATACTTTCCATCAATTTACCCACCACTGACGTCAAACTTACAGGCCAATAATTGCTAGGTTTACTCTTAGAACCCTTTTTAAACAATGGAACCACATGAGCAATACGTCAATCCTCCAGCCCCAACTCCATTTCTAATGACAGTTGAAATATTTCTGTCAGAGCCCCTGCTGTTTCCACACTAACTTCCCTCAAGGTCCTAGGGAATATCTTGTCCGGACCCGGAGATTTATCCACTTTTATATTCCTTAAAAGCTCCAGCACGTCCTCTTCTTTAATCGTCTTACTTTCCATAACTACCCTTCTCGATTCCTTTACCTTACATAATTCAATGTCCTTCTCCTTAGTGAATACCGAAGAAAAGAAATTGTTCAAAATACCAGAAGTATTGAAATACATGAAAACAGACAAATTATCCAAACAAATTGGAACAAGGCTGTAAGTGAGCAGTGGATCATCTCAATCATGCCAATTCATGGCCTGATCTTCTTTTCCATGGTCATGTTCTTCAGTGAATCGAGGCAAGTGAATGCTTCCATCTGAGAAAGCTCTCTCTCCTCCTCAATGCTACTCTGTGCTGGCTGTTCTTTATGGTTGAGTTTAGGGGCAGGGAAGACCCATAATCAATCCATGACCCGATTGTACTTCTCCATTTTTAGGAAAATAGGCAGCAGCATGGACTTCCCTTAACCAGTAAGTTGTTCTCTGATACCCATTATAAATACAAAAGATTAGGCAGATGTTGGAAATTCAGAGCAGGCCACAAAATTCAGGCAGCATCTATAGAGGGGAATAAACAGATGATGTTTTACACTGAGACCCTTCATCAGGACTGAAAAGGGAAAGAGAAGAGGTCAGAATAAGAGAGTGGGGAGGGGGAAGGAGTACAAGTTGACAGGTAGTAGTATCAGATGCCAACCCCGTCTTGTAGTCAAGTTGATTTATGTTGCACCATGGCCTGTGTTTTGGTCTTTGCCCCTGCTGTATTGATAAGATCCATCAATATTTCATGTTGTATCTTTGAGGTCATGTAGTAAAGATAGCTGCAGATCTCGCATACGTACCATCTCAATGTATGTTGGAGTGTGCAAAAGGGAAATCAGAATCATGTTTAATATCACCTGTATATGTCCTGAAAGTTGTTAGCTAGGCAGCAGCTAAGCAATGCAATACATGATAAGTATAGAAAAATAAATAAATAAATTGCACTAGGTATATATGTGTATACTAAATAGTTAAATTTAAAATAGTAGTGCAAAAACGGAAATAATAGTAGTGAGGTAGTGTTTATGGGTTCAATGTGCATTTAGGAATTGAATGGCAGAGGGGAAGAAGCTGTGCTGGGCACCATTCTTGGAAAATGTCCTGGATACTACGGAGGCTAATAACCAAGATGGAGCTGATTAATTTTACAATTTTTTTGTAGCCTCTTTTGATCCTGTGCTGTCGCTTCCCCCACCCTCCATACCAGACAGTGGTGCAGCCTGTCAGAACACTCTCCATGGTGTACCTGTGGAAGTATTCAAGTGTTTTAATTGACAAACCAAATCTCCTCAAACTCCTAATGTAATATAGCCGATGTCTTGCCTTCTTTACAGCTGCATCAGTATGTTGGGACCAGGTTAGTTCCTCAAAGAGATTGACACACAGGGACTTGAAATTGTTCACTCTCACCACTTCTGATCTCTCTATGAGGACTTGTTTGTGTTCCCTCATCTTACCCTTTCTGAAGTCCACAATCAGCTCTTTGGTCTTACTGACGTTGAATGCAAGATTGTTGTGTGACACTACTCAACTAGCTGGTATATCTTGCTCCTGTACACCCTTTTGTCTCCCTGTGAGATTCTGACAACAATGGTTGTATCGTCAGCAAAGTCATAGATGGTATTTGAGCTATGCCTAGCCACATAGCCATGGGTATAGAGAGAGTAGAATAGTGGGCTAAACACACATCCATGAGGTGTGCCAGTGTTGATCGTCAGAGAGGAAGAGATGTTATTACCAATCCACACAGATTGTGGTCCCCCTCACAAACTATAGACTTTTCTCAAAGCCCTAATATCATAGGAAGTTAAAATTAATGAATAATTGATTCACTCTTGTTTGCTTTTAAGATGGTTTTTGCAGTTTGAAGAGATAATGTAAACTGATTTATCTCCTGATCTCCTAATCTCCTGACTTACTGAGGAGGCATTGGATTGTGTAGTGGGAGAGAGTGTTTAAAGGAAGCGAGCAGGGGTATTTGGCACAGTTGGCGTGTCACAGTTCTCAAGGAGACACTGGATTGTGTAGGGGGAGTGTGAGTTTAAAAGAAGCAAGCGGGGGCAGCCGGCACATTTTGTGTGCCACAGTTTCCGACGGCTTTCAATGGATTTCAATGCCTGATATCTGCCACATCTTCCACTGTTGCATAAAAGTCTTCAACAAAGTTTTCTACATAGGAAAAGGAAAATCCATCCGAGACCAGAAGGCAGTTCACATACCTACATATGCCGAGACAGCGGGCTTCTCCATAATTGAAAAAGTGACAGACTGAGCTGTGTGCCATTAAGGGCTCCCGCAACCTGTTTCTGAACAGAACACATTTTCATTCCCTAATTCCACTGTTATACATGATCACTGACAGATGATTATGATCGTCAATGCCTCAGACCAGAAAATCCTATCCTCCACTCCCCCGCAACCCCACTCTCCAAGATTCATTCCTCCTTGGTTAGTCAGTTGTTCCTGCTATATTTCAACCACAAAGAATCTGCAGTAAATATTACTTTTTTTAATGTGCATGCTGTAAATAGAAATAAAAGGAGAATGGAGTCAGCAGGTCAGACAGCATCTGTGGATAAAGAAGCAGAATTAATGTTTTGGGTCAAAGACCTTTCAGTAGAAGTTCTGGTAAATAGCCTACAACCTGAAATGTTAACTCGGCTTCCCTTTCCACATCTCTTTCTAGGGATACTTGTGGAAACAGCCTTTAAGGTCCCAAAGCCAGCACCTCAGGTGCCTAGACAGGTCAGGATACTCCCCATTATGTTCTGGGAAGAGTATCCCAGTTGATGCTCACCTCCTATATTTTCCATCATCTGGCTTTCATTCAGACTCAACTTTGTGTGTGGCATACTAACTGTTGAACAAGGAGGAGGATCAGGAGGAAATGTAAGCCAAGGAGATGGTGCTGACAGATGCTCTCTGTATGAGCTAACAGAGTATTATTAATTGGCCTTTTTAATAGCTTAAGATATCACATGTCCTAGACATAAGACAGAACATGCTTCGACCAGCAAAATTTGAATAATATTTTTCCTTGGGTTGATGAGTGGTGTTAGCGCAAGACAATGGAACCTGCATTCAGGTGAAGCCCAAGTATTTCCCCTTCAATTTCAACAACATTCCCGTTGCCTAGTACCCATTCAAGGGATTACCATCAACCAGAAACTGCTCTGCCTCAGGCAATGTATTATTGTGGCAGCAAGAGCATAGAAATAAGGTGTGTATTTGCCAGTTGAACTTATGACCAACAAAACCGCAAGACATACAGTATGTTAGGACGGTGAAAGAATCTTCCTTATCTGTCATTTTAAGTGCGTCTCCATGCTTGCCTCTGGATAATCAACCTACTTGGTTGCCATCAGCCATTCTGAACATTCACTGCAGCCACTAATGATTCATGATGTCTGCAGTGCATAACGAGTACTGCAACTCTTCAGGTCTTCTTTGACAATTCCTGGGAAATGCCATGCATTCTGTAACCAGAATCACGGTGGCTGCAGTGCCAAACAAGTACTGTGATTCTCCAAGTCTTCCTTAACAATTCCTGGGAAATGCTATGCATTCTGTAATCAGAAAGACAAAGAAATCACTCAAAGTATTTGCATCTTGCAAATAAGAAGAGATTGTGGAAAGGCTGTGGAGAGTGCAATAAGAGGAGTCCTAAATATGGGACCCCTTCTTCAATCACCTCTGCACCTCTACCAATCAAGGATTCTTTAGCAAGCATTCGTACTTATAAATCTGTTCTCCAGACTACTAAATTTTTTGCACCAGTAATGTCAGCCAGAAGTCTGTTGTTGATAGCGAGAGCAATGTAACACCTTCCACTGCCAGAAAGAAGAATATATGTCGACTAGTATGCCTGCATGATATATCTATCAATGTGAAAAGGTAACCTGTGAGATGTATGCGTAGGAATAGTGATAAATTTATCATTGTGTGGTGGCACAAATATTACATAAGAAATCTGAGGAATGTTTTAGCCGATTGAATATGGTACATAACATGGAGCCGTGCATCAATGTATTGCTAGAGTTGGAGAAATACAATTTGTAATATGTTCACCCACCATTTTCACTCTTCCTGCAAGATCATTAAAGTATACTCAAGCACATATTGCCTTGCTCCTGGCTTGGATCTCCTCGACTATACCTCTGTAGTTTTTAAATTTTGTTTAGTGATACAGCACAGTAACAGGTCCTCCCGGCCCAATGAGTCCACGCCGTCCAATTGCACCCACACAACCCATTAATCTACAGAACCGCACGTCTCTGGAAAGTGAGGGGAAGGCGTAGCACCTGGAAGAAACCCCTGTGGTCACACTCTTCACAGACAGCGGCAGGGATAGAACCTGAGTCACTGGCAGTGCAATAGCATTCCACTAATGGTTACGCACCTTGCCACACTCAAACGTTCAGCAATAGATTGCGCGAAATCCTGAGCTCCTTAACTTAGAGATTCTTTTTTCTCCAGTCCAGCTCTTTGACTAAAATCTTGAAAGCAGCATCAGAAAATTGAGGTACTCCTCTTGTCCATAGTCTGATATCTTACATCAAATTATTCAGCTCTGTATAATCATTTCAGCAGCAGTTGGAGTCAATGAGAACTACATCTTTAAGGCATTCAGACAAGATTAAGATCAACACCACTTGCGTACAGCTGGTGTTAGACAATCCTATAATAACGGGCCTGAACAAGTGTAATTGCAATAAGCTGCACACTTGGCTCTAGCTCATTGCAGTAATCATCTCAGTCAGGTGCTTCAATGAATTTCAAGTGCAGGCTGTATCAGGGCAAACCAACGTGGGTGCTGCTCATATTGTGATTCAAATTTTTCAGCACTGTGAGGTTTCGCGACCAATATCTTGTAGACGACTACAATTGTAAAAATGTTGAGGTTGTTGAATGTGCAATGAGAAAGCAATGATGCATAATTAATGTGGAAAAAGAGATTAAGATTCTAAAAACAACTGTTTTGTGTTAACATAGTTTTACATGTTTGAATGTCACTCATTCTATTGGGTTTCTTTGGCAGATGCAGCTTAAGGCAACATTCCAAATTCATCCTCGTGTGTTTCTATTCACGTCACTTCACCTGAAAGTGCTGACTGGCATTTAAGTGACAACGATAGACTTCAGACTTTACTGCTAACTGGGCACATTTTCTCCCCATGGCCTGCCTACTGGTGGGGGCTCTCCTTCTGGTAGCCCAAACAAGCTCGGTGCAACCTGGAAGTTCTCAGTGGAAAGAAGGAACACTGCTTCAGTCACTAAGATACCATGGTGGACTGGAAGGAAATGAAACTGAATATAAGTCACCACAGCCACAAAATTCCATTACAAGCCAAATGATTCCACAAACCATAATTATAGGTGTTCGCAAAGGAGGAACGAGGGCTCTTCTGGAGATGTTGGACATTCACCCAGATATTGTGGTTGCTGCCACTGAAGTCCACTTTTTTGATTGGGATGAAAACTATGTAAAAGGTTTAGAATGGTACAGGAAGCTGATGCCTTTCTCTTATCCACACCAAACCACAATAGAGAAAACCCCAGGCTATTTCACATCTATTAAGGCTCCAAAAAGGATCCATGATATGAACAGTTCTACCAAGTTGCTGTTGATTCTGAGAGACCCGACAGAGAGAGTGATATCGGACTACACTCAAGTCTACTACAATCGGCTGGAAAACCACAAGCCTGTGCAACCCATCGAAGAAATGGTCATTAAAAATGGAGAACTCAATACTAAATACAAGGCCATTCAGAGAAGTCTATATGACATTCACATGGGTAACTGGCTAAGATATTTCCCACTGAACCAAATACATATAGTTGACGGTGGTGCTCTTATAAAGGATCCACTGGAGGAATTGCAGAAAGTTGAAATATTTCTTAACATTCCTGCTAAGATAATGACATCAAATTTCTACTTTAATCAAACCAAGGGTTTCTATTGTCTTCGAAGCGATGGCAAAGAAAGATGTTTACATGAATCCAAGGGTCGCCCCCATCCAGTTGTGAATAGTACTGTACTGAAGGAGCTACATGCTTACTTTAGAGAACACAACGAGAGGTTTTTCAGGATGGTCAAACAGTCCTTCGATTGGCATTAAAACATGTGGAAGATGAAAGTTAATTCAGCTCGGGTTAAAGTAATCAAAACCGTTTTGTGATTTTGTAATGACATCCTTTTTAATTCATGGAAAAATTAAAGAAACTTGTGATCTTCTGCCATAGTAGATGAGCTGGGCAACAAATCTCCACACAAATGCTGGACATCAATAGCGATGCGATATTGGAGTGAGCAAACCTAAGACTACTCATGTAAAGAAAAATAAAGACCTATTCAGTGATGAAATATTCCTTGATGGAAATAGGAGACAATAATATACAATATATTTCATAGATAATGATGCTACTGGTTTGTCCCTATCGTATGGATATAGATGAGAAATATTGACAGCTCATGTCAACTATCCTTTGCTTAATTGGCTAATAACTTTTTATGTTCTGCTGATTGTTGTTTGCCTAACCAGAAGGCCTAAAATTGCATATCCGTTTTACATAGAATATGTAAATGAACATGACCAACCTTCTCAAATAAAGGTATTTTGCATGTTTGAAGATGCATGATATTGTTTCTATTTAAAATATTCAAATGTAATATTTCAGAAAGAAAAGTGACAAATGGTTGTGATACTATATTCAACAAATTCATGATATATTGTAAACTGTTCAATAATATTATGATTTGTGATCTTATTACTCATAATTGCTTTAAACTATCAAAGCTCCAATGTATATCTTTTTCTCTGCTTTCATTGTGCTATTTATATTAAAATAAATAATATTTTTTTAAATATTTGTTGTTTCATAATGTAATTGCTAACTGTGTGTGCTGCTTACTCTCAATATTCAGGTGATGAAAAAGGAACTAAGTTGTTGTATCTCCATGTTCCCATTTAGTTTTTGGGGATGGATTCTGCAGGAGAGTTAAGAAATGTTGATAGGCTTGCCTATCATCAGCATCTTAATTTAAACTGCCAATATGTAAACACTTTTTTAAATTTTAATACAATAATGGCATTAACCATTAATATACTAACAAAAGCTTTCAATGCCAACTACTTATATTTCAATACAAGTCTTTGACTCAACTTAGATACAGTTTAATGTTGCTGGATCATGGACATTGATTTCTTTGTGAATAGCACCGAAAAACTGCTTTTGAGGTTTTCACACTATTTGGAATTTTCTCATACAACATGAACTTTGCTCCACTGCAAAGTTCAAAATATATAAGTGGAGTGAAAATTAAAAAGGGCACAAAGTACGTTCATAAAACCATCTTTAATTCAGGTTCCTTGTCAAAAATTGAAGAAATTCAATCTCATTTCATTTATGTACAGAAATGCCATTGCAATCCCATCAGGTTAAAGGTTGAGCTGCACGTAAATCTGTTCCAGTGGTTTCACCTTCTGTCACTTGTAATCACATAGTGTAACTCATTTATCTACTCAACTCGCAAGGACTTCATAGCCTGTCTGACAGCTGAATTTATACCCTCTTTTCTCCTGATAGATCATTGCAACCTTCACTCAATGCATTAAATTATAAACCCAAAAACTAGTTCAAACCAGCTGTTAATTCCCAGTTTATAATATTACAGGGACATCACTAATATTGTATAAATTCTCACTGGCCACATTTCTATTCTGAGCTCTCTGTGGTTGTTCCAGTTGTTGGGTTTCAGGTTTTTTATCACCTCCCTTCGCTCCCACTACCATATCCTGTTCTCCAATCTTCAGCGAGAATGGATCAAGAAGCATATATCTTTTAATTACTCCAGAATGATCATTATAATCTGCATTTTGCAGGTGCTACAGTACATTTAGTTTTATTGACTGAATTGCTATCTATTATATGCAAAATAATTTAGAATTTTGTCTGGTTCAATTTTGTTTTTATTTCCCTCTTAGTCAATTTATGAACGTAACTATTATAAAAGTGTGCACACTCACTTAGTTTGGAGAGCCTGTGCTCTTTCCAAACACTTCTGCTAAGAATATAGTTTGCACAGTGATACAATTTGCTAACACGAGAGGGCACAGTTTTAAGGTGCTTGGAAGTAGGTACAGAGGAGATGTCAGGAGTAAGTTTTTTACACAGAGAGTGGTGAGTGCGTGGAATGGGCTGCCAGCGACTATGGTGGAGGTGTATACAATAGGGCCTTTTAAGAGACTCCTGGATAGGTACATGGAGTTTAGAAAAATAGAGGGCAATGGGTAACCTTGGGTAATTTCTAAGGTAAGTACATGTTCAGCACAGCATTGTGTGCTGTAAGTTTTCTATGTTTCTAATATATCACTCTGCAGAATATTTTCCTTCAGGTAAGCACGGAAGTCAACTTTTCCCGTCATTTGAATTGGATTATACATTCTTTATTGCAGAAGGTACATATGTTTATCCTGAATCTTCTTGTGGCATTTTACCTGTTGTGAGTCCTGGACTCATTTACAATGGCTAAGTATTGCCTTGGGCTACCAGACATGAGGAACTGCTCATACAGCTGTTTAAATACTTCCAGAAATCAAACTGCTGGAGGAAATCGGCAGGTCAAGCAGCATCTGGGCGGGCAAAGGGATGGTCAATGTATCAGCTTGTTATGCTACATGACCTATCATATTACCAGAATCTTCATTTTCAGAAGACACTATGGGACTACAGCTTTCAAAAGCAATGCCTGAAATTGCTTCATATACAGGACAACATGAACGTCTAGAATTGTGATTGCCATTGCCATGAGTCTCCCAGAAGCTATCATCTGGCCAGTCTTATTTCTGTTGACCATTTTGTGGGAGCAGTCCAAAGTTAGCCTATTCACTTGCTCATTTGTCTTTTATGATTGTCCCATATTAATTCCTAAATCAAATATTTATAATTTTCCCTTAAAAAATATGCATAATTCCATTTCAACTTTCTCATGTGGAGTAAGCATTTCATGCCCTGTCAACTCCTTTTAAGATGTTTCTTCAAACTATTATTTTACTTTAAGGCACTTTAATATGAAGATTTTAATGTAATTCTCCAACATGTAGAATCTAAAACATGAGACATTCTGTAGATGCTGGAAATCCACACAAAATGCTGGAGGACTCAGCAGGTCAGGCAGCATCAATGGAAATGAATAAACAATCAATTTTCCAGCCAAGATTATTCACCAGGATTAAGAACTAATCAAAAACTAAATTGCGTCTCTCACCCCATTGAAACGCTACAAAATAAAACTCCAATTATCTATGATTGTTTGGAAATCCCAATAGTTCAGCATCTGTCCCATCGGGTGCTGTTTCCCAATTTAAACTCACTGAGGCCCCATTTCCTGAGTTTCATTTAAATTTACAAGCAACCTGCCTCCTGTACTGATTTTAAATTTACCAATGTAATAGTTCTCACGTTGTTTTTAAACTCACCTGCGCCCTGTTATTCACACTCCCTTTAAACTCACTGGTTCACTGGTATTTATTACAGCAATTGAAACATTTTTCAAAAAGTGAATTGAAAGTGTTTTGAAATATGAAGAGGAATAAACTTCACTAGATTGGTTCACCAGACCAGTGCCCCCAAAGTCCCTAGGGTTGCTGGATTATCGAATTAGTACTGAAAAAATAACAAAATTCTTCATTAAATGTTCTGTTGATTTTCAACATTGCAGTAGAAACAATTCCAAATCTCTCCCCATAAATATAGTTCTCTCACTCTCTCACTCTCTTTGGCATCATCCAAGTGAAGATGGCAAATAGTCTCTCTAACTGCAATTTCCTTTCTATATGGTTGAAAAATGTCACGAGAATTAAATTCTTCTTAAAATTAGATTAATCACACTTATTCTCCTTGACTGATTCACAAAATCCATTATGATGGCAGACTCGATCATGCACTTATTGATTTACATTCCAGTTTTCCGGAAATTATATTTTGTATTTATAGCAGGCAGGCATCTGAGTACTAAACCAGGTTCGTCCTTTCTTGATGCCAATGATCACCAAATGCCTTAAGCACCCAGTTTGAAATACTTTTTAAATGTTTTCCAATGCAGTCAAGTCCAAGCATGGCTACCATTTTGGAATTCAGATTTCAAGTCATCCATAGCAACAAATTTTATCAGCATTTGCTGTTAGATCATTGGCATCAAGAAGTGATGAACCTGGTTAAAATACTCAGATAACCTGACTGCCATATATACAATATATCTTTTCCTGAAAACTGGAATGTAAGTCAAGAACTGGATGATCAAGTCTGCTATCATTCAGGATTTTGTGAATCACTCAAGGAGAATATGTGTGATAAATCTAATTTTAAGAAGAAAGCCATTCTCAGGTGATGTTTTCCTCGCCGTGGATCTTGTTATTGAAGATAACATTGCAGATGCCACAATTCAATGGCCAATAAAAGGCAAAAGAACAAATGTAAAATAAAAATTCATGCAAACAGCTAAGTTAAATTTTGATGTATTGTTTACATTAGGTGGGTGGTTGCATTACTCATTGATGACACCATTTAATGTCCATATCTCACTTCAAACTGCATTATCAAGCTATATTCACACCTCTGACTGGCAATTCATGGATTTGGCTTGTGGAACAACCAATTTCAGTTTATTTAAAGCTGGTTGTAATTCTTATTAGCAGCAGTGTATTCTAACTTATCAGTTGTTTCTGTTGCATATTTGAATGGAGAAAAATAAAAGCAAAATTCCAGTTTTATCTGCAAACTACTGGAATGCATTGCTTTTCCACTAACTGGAAGAGGCATGCATCACGATGCCCTAAACTAGCGATAGCTCCTCATTTAGTACCATCATCACCTCAAAGCTAATGAATAAGCTTCAAGACAACACACAGAAAATGCTGGAGGAACTCAGCAAATGAGTAAACAGTCAACTTTTCAGGCTGAGACCCTTCTTCAGGACTGGACAGACAGGAGAAGATGCCAGAATAGAAAGGTGAGGGGAGGGGAAGGAGATGATAGGTGAAGCCAGGCAAGTAGAAAAGGTAAAGGGCTGGAGTGGAATGAATCTGATAGGAGAGGAGAGTGGAACATAGGAGAAAGGAAAGGAGGCCGTGACCCAGGGGAGGTGATAGGCAGCTGTGAAGAGGTCAGAGCGGGGAATAGAAGAAGAGAAAGGGAAGGGAAAAGTTTTTCAAATGGAAGGAGAAATAAATATTTATGCCATCAGTTTTGGAAGACAACCAGACAGAATATAAGGTATTGCTCCTCTACCCTGAGGGTGGCCTCATCATGGTACAAGTGGAGGCCATCGACCAACCTGTTGTAATGGGAATGGGAATTGGAATTAAAATGTTTGGCCACCAGGAAGTTCTGCTTTTGGCGGATGGTGCTGAGGTGCCCAATTGATGACGGGTCTCACCAATATAGAGGAGGCTGTATCAGGAGCACCCGACACAATAAATGACCCCAGCAGATTTGCGGATGAAGTGTTCCCTCAGCTGTAGGACTGTTTGGGGCCCTGAATGGAGGTGAGGGAGGTGTTGTATGGACAGGTGTAGCACTTAGGCTGCATGCAGGGATAAGTGCCTGGATAGCGAATAGTGGGGAGAGATGAAAGGACAAGGGAATTATGGAACCCTGAAGAAAACGGAGAGGGGGGAGGTTAAGATTTGGTTGGTGCAGGATCCCTTTGGAGACAGCAGAAGTTGCGATGATATGTTAGATATGGAGGCTCATGGGGTGGTAGGTGAGAACAAGAGGAACTCTGTCATTGTTAAGGCAGTGGGAAGAAGGGTTGAGCACGGATGTTTGGGAAATGGAGGAGATGTGGGTGAGGACAGCATCAATGGTAGAGAGATGGAAACCCCATTCTTTAAAAAAGGAGGACATCCCTGATGTCCTGGATAGGAAAGCTTCATCCTGGGAACAGATGTGGTGAAGACGAAGGAACTGAGGGAAAAAAGGAATAGCGTTTTTACAGGAGACAGGGTGGGAGGAGATATAGTCAAGATAATGGTGAGAATCTGTAGGCTTATAAAAGATGCCAGTTGTCAGTGATGGAGAGGTCGAGAAAGGGAAGGGAGGTGTCAGAAATGGACCAAGTGAATTTAAGGGCAAGGTGGAAGTTGGAGGCAGAGTGGATGAATTTGAAGAGCTCGGCATTGGGTGCATGAAGCAGCACCAAAGCAGTTGACAATGTAGCAAAGAAAGAGTTGCAGAGCCTTACCAGGGAAGGCTTGGAACATGGACTGTTCTAGATAGCCAACGCAAATCCAGACATAGCTGGGGCCCTTGCGGGTGCCCATGGCTTCCCCCCAAATCTGGGGAAAGAAAGAGGGAGGAGCCGAAGGAAAAATTGTTGAGGGTGAGGACCAGTTCTGCCAGCTGGAGGGGAATTCGTTCTTTCTTTCATTGAGAAAGAAGTGGACGAACCGGCTGGTGGCACAATGACATCAGCACCGGACTCTGGAACAGAGGTTCCCGGGTTCGAATCCAGTCCGGGCTGCTCCCAAGTACGCTTTCTATCCATGCCAGGTTGAGTGACGAGATCGCAACTCAACCTCGTAAAATAAAAGGGAAAAATACTGCGGAAATGTCTGTGTGAGGAGTGGCACGCCACACAATCTCTCTCTCTCTCTCTCTCTCTCTCTCTCTCGCTGCGCCTTGTAAAGGCTTGAAAAAGACATCATCGTGCACACAGATGCACGCACACGCACACACGCAGATGCATGCAGGCATACGCCAAAAAAAAGAGGAAGAAGTGGACAGCTTCAAGGCTTTCTTGATGGAGGATAGAAGTGTATAGGGATTGGACATCCATGGTAAAAATAAGATAGTCAGGGCCACAGAATTGAGAGTTAGTGAGGAAATCGAGAGAATGAGAAGAGACACTGATGTAGGTGGGAAGTGACTGAACCAAGGGGGATAGAATAGAGTCGAGACTTAGGCCTCAATACCTCCTTGTACAACTAGATCCTCGGTTTCTTCACTTGCAGACCTCAGTCGGTTTAAATTGGCAACAACAACAATCTCCATCAGTACCGTTGCGCCACACCGCTGTGTGCTTAGCCCCCTTCTCTATTCACTTTTTACTTATGACCGTGAGGCTAAGTACAGCTCCATTGCCATATTTGAGTTTGCAGGCAACTCCACTGTTGTCAGCTGTATCAAAGGTGGTGACAGATCAGCATATATAGAGGGAGATTGAAAATCTGGCTGAGTGGTGCCACAACAGCAACCTCTCACAAAATGTCAGCAAGACCAAAGACCTGATTTTTGTCATCAGGCAGAGGAAACTGAATATCCATGAGCCAGTCCTCACTGGAGAGATCAGAGTTAAAGAAGATCAGCAACTATAAATTCCTCAGTGTAGCACTTCAGAAGATGTGTCCTGGGTTCAGCACAGAAGTGCCATTATGAAGGAAGTGTGGCTGTGCCTCTATTATCTTAGAAGTTGGAGAAGATTTGGCATGTCATCTAAAACTCTAACAAACCTCTATAGATGTGTAGTGAAGAGTATATTGACTGCATCACAGCCTGGTATGGAACAACCAGTGTCCTTGAACAGAAAAGCCTACAAGAAGTAGCGGATACGGCCCAGTCCATCACGAGTAAAGTCCTCCCCACCACTGAGCACATCTACATGGAGCACTGTCATTGGAAAGCTGCATCCATTATCTGGGACTCCCCCACCATCCAGGCCATGTTCTCTTCTCCTTGCGGCCATCAGGAAGAAGATCAGGGAGCCTCAGGACCCAGATCACTAGGAACAGATATTACCCCTAAACCATTAGGTTCTTGAATCAGAAAGGTTAACTTCATTCGTCCCATCACTGAACTGTTCCACAAACAATGGACTCACTTTCAAGGAACACACATAAAAGTTGCTGGTGAACGCAGCAGGCCAGGCAGCATCTCTAGGAAGAGGTACAGTCGATGTTTCGGGCCGAGACCCTTCATCAGGACTAACTGAAGGAAGAGCTAGTAAGAGATTTGAAAGTGGGAGGGGGAGGGGGAGATCCAAAATGATAGGAGATGACAGGAGGGGGAGGAATGGAGCCAAGAGCTGGACAGTTGATGGGCAAAAGGGATATGAGAGGATCATGGGACAGGAGGCCCAGGGAGAAAGAAAAGGGGGAGGGCGGGAAAAAAACAGAGGATGAGCAAAGGGTATAGTGAGGGGGACAGAGGGAGAAAAAGGAGCAAGGGAAAAAGAATGTGTGTATATAAGTAAATAACGAATGGGGTACGAGGGGGAGGTGGGGCATTAGTGGAAATTTGAGAAGTCAATGTTCATGCCATCAGGTTGGAGGCTACCCAGATGAAATATAAGGTGTTGTTCCTCCAACCTGAGTGTGGCTTCATCTTTACAGTAGAGGAGGCCGTGGATAGACATATCAGAATGGGAATGGGATGTGGAATTAAAATGTGTGGCCACTGGAAGATCCTGCTTTCTCACTTTCAAGGACTCTTCGTCACATTTTCCCAATTTTTTTGCTACTATTATTATTTAGCTTTTCTCTGTTTTTGTATTTGCAGTTTGGTGTCTTTTTGCACAGTAGTAGTTTGCCCATCCTGTTGGGTGTAGTCTTTCACTGATTCTATTATGTTTCTTAATGCCTAATAATAATAATAATAATCATCGTGCCCGACGCCGGAACCCTAGGCCTGAGTTGACGTAGTAATAGTAGTAGTAGTAGTATTATGCTTCTCGTTTTTCAGAATCGGAATCGGATTTAATATCACCAGCATATGAAATTTGTTGATTTCATGGCAGCAGTACAATGAGATATATGATAAATAAATATAGAGAAAAAACTGACCTACAGTAAATATATATATCTATTAAATGGCAAAATAAGAGAAATAAAAAAGTAGCGAGGTAGTGTTCATGGGTTCAATGTCCATTTACATATCGGATGGCAGAGGGGAAGAAGCTGTTCCTGTATCGCATAGTTTGTTCCTTCAGGCTTCTGTACCTTTTCCCAATAGTAACGGTGTGAAGTCAGCATGTCCTGGGCTGTGGAGATCCTTAATAATGGATGCTGCCTTCCTAAAGCACCCCTCCTTGAAGACGTCTTGGATAACACAGAGACGGGTACCCATGATGGAGCTGACTAATTTTATAACTTTCTGCAACTTATTTCGATCTTGTACAGAAGCTTCTCTCCACTCCCCCCCCCCCCCACCGCCCCATACCAGACAGTGATGCAGCCAATTAGAATGCTCTCCATGGTACATTTGTAGAAGTTTTTGAGTGTTTTAGTTGACAAACCAAATTTCCTCAAACTCCTAATGAAATCTTGCTGTTATCTTGCCTTCGTTATAGCTGCATCAATATATTGTGTCCAGGTCAGTTCTTCAGAGATCTTGACAGCCAGGAACTTGAAATTGCTCACTCTCTCCACTTCTAATCCCTCTATGAGGATTGTTTTGTGTTCCCTCATCTTACCCTTCCCGAAGTCCACAATCAACTCTTTGGTCTCACTGGTGTTGAGTGCGAGGTTCTTGCTGCAACACCACTCAACTACCTGGAATATCTCACTCCTGTACGCCTTCTCATCTCTATCTAAGATTTTACCAACAATGGTTGCATCATCAGCAAATTTATAGATGGCATTTGAGCTATGCCTAGCCACACAATCATGAGTATAGAGGGAGTAGAGTAGAGAGTAGAGCAGTGGGCTCACACTGTGGAGTGCCAGTGTTAATTGTCAGCAAGGGGGAGATGTTATTTCCAATCTACACAGATTGTGCACTTCTGGTCAGGAAGTCGAGAATCCAGTTGCAGAGGGAGGTACAGAGGCATAGATTCTATAGCTTTTCAATCAGGACTGTAGGAAAGATGGTGTTAAATGCTGAACGAGAGTCAATACACAACACCCTGACATAGGTACTTGCATTGTCCAGGTGATCCAAAGCCGTGTGGAGAGCCATTGAGATTGCACCTGCTGTAGGCCTATTGTGGCGATAGGCAAACTGCAGTGCATCAAAGTCCCTCCTGAGACAGGTGTTGATTCTAGCCATGACCAAACTCTCAATGCTTTTCATCACCGTAGGTGTGAGCACTACCAGGTGGTAGTCAGTGAGGCAGCTCACACTGCTCTTCTTGCACTCTGGTGGAATTGTTGCCCTTTTGAAGCAGGGTGGTACTTCCGACTACCAGTGAGAGGTTGAAAATGTCTTTGAATACTCTCGCCAGTTGGTTGGCACAGGTTTTCAGAGCCTTACCAGGTACTCCATCAGACTCTGCTGCCTTTTGAAAGACAACCTGACGCTGGCCTCCGAGACAGGAATCACAGGGTCATTGGATGCTGCAGGGATCGTCATAACTGTGCATTTACTCTCCCTTTCAAAGTGAGCATAAAAGGCATTGAGCTCGTCTGGTAGTGAACCACCGCTGCCATTCATGATATTGGGTTTTGCTTTGTAGGAAGTAACGTCTTGCAAACCCTGCCAGAGTTGACATGCATCCGATGTCACTTCCAACTTCTCCCAGCATTGTTTCCTGGCTTTTAAAATAGCCCTCCACAAGGCATACCTGGTTTTCTTGTACAGACCTGGGTCACCGGACTTAAATGCCACAGATCTAGCCCTCAGCAGACTACGAACCTCCTGGTTCATCCACGGCTTTTGGTTTGGAAGTGTACAATAAGTTTTCATAGGCACACACTCATCCATCTAGATATTAATGAAGTCAGTGGCAACTGTTGCATACTCATCCGGCTTGAAGGTGACTCCCTGAACACAGTCCAGTCCACCGACTCAAAGCAGTCCTGTAAAAACGCTCCTGTGCCTCCCTGGTCCATACCTTCTTGGTCCTCACTACTGGTGCTGCAGTTCTCAGTCTGTAACTCTCGGTTCATCTAGCGGCTTAATATAGGGGATGATAGCACTCCCCTCAATCCAGCCAAATTTAAGAAATCTCGTTTGGGTGGATGCTGCGTGATGAGTCCCCTGTTACAAAGCAGTACCATGAAATAACAAACAGAACAAATAGTACACAATATGTGATTAAATGATTGAGCTTTATATGGTTAGTAAAGAAAACAAAAAAGGAGAAGGACCCATTCTCATGAAACAGTCTAATGCGCAACGATGAAGCTCACTGATAAAGCCATCCGTCCACCATTGACCTCCTCCAATCGTCACTGACCTTTGGACCCTCGCTCCAAGGTCTACCAACTCTCTCCATTTGCATCTTTTCTCCTCATCTCTCCCTGGCAAAGGACTGTGAATTCCTGGCTCCCAGACACACAAGAAAGAACAGCATCCTGCTCATTGGCTAACATGCCCCGTTATCTCTAGTCATAACCCAAACATTGCTGCTACAGAGAAACCATTACCTCAGCAGTGGAACATTACAGAGAAGCCATTACATTAGCAGTGAAACCTTGCAGTGTGTTACATTCTCTCCCAACCAAATTTAGTCATGTCGTCATGACATTGAGATAATTTGCCAACTCTTCCTGCAAAACAGAAAGTCCAATCTAGGTGCACAAGGCAACAACATAGCTCTCAAAAACAGTAGGGGTCAACATTCCGCTCCCCTGGTGCTACGTAGGCCAGCCTATCCAGTGGTCTCCTAATTCTCTGAGACCTCCGCACCCCTTCACCTAACTCCTCAGGTACAGACACTACTGGGGATACTTCCAGTCTATCTGGCAAGGCCTCCCCCGACCTATCACCCGTGCCCACCTGCAACTCAGAGGCTTCTGTCCCGTAGCCAATACCAGCTCCCTCCCCTGCAGAGTCCCACTGCAACCCAGGCTGCCCACAGATAGCCCTTATACTTCACCTGACTCAGCTCGAGAAGGGCTGAAAGTCTCTTCCTCAATCAATGGGGAGTTAGCGAAAGGCAGCATATACCACATATCCAGGTCCTCATCCTCCGAATCAATATCCCTCTCAGGGGTGGGGGCTGGCCTAACCTCGCCTGCTGTGGCTCCTGCAGTCACCCAGCGCTTCTGCAGACTCCTCTTACTAGGTGGAGGCTCCAAGTCGGACTCTGGGTCTACCTGCACCTCTTGTCCCAGGGGCAGCAGATGGAGAATCTTGACAGGCCCATTTCCATCCTCTGGGTTCACTCGGAAAACTGGTAAGTTTGGCATCTGACTCTACACCACATACGGCGTAGTCACCCAGCGGTCATGCTTTCCAGGTAGCCCCAAATTCTTTTTGAGGACTCGGTCTCCCGGCAGGAGTAGGAAGAACCTAACCTTTTGATCGTACCTCCTCTTATTTCCTTGATTCTGCTTGGCAGCAATGATCCCAGCTAATTCATAAGCCCGTTTCAGCTCTCTTCTCATATCAGACACATACTTCAGATAAGTCTTCAGGGGTAAGTCACCCTCGTCAGTCCCAAAACAAAGGTCAATGGGCAACCTCGCCTCGCGCCCAAACATCAGATAATACGGCGAGTACCCAGTAGCTTCATTTTGTGTACTGTTGTAACTGTGAACCAGATGCCCAAAATGTTGACTCCACTTGCTCTTCTTACTGATCTCCAGGGTCCCGAGCGTGTCTAACAAGGTCGAATTGAACCTCTCTGGTTGGGGATCACCCTGTGGGTGATAAGGCATAGCCCTCAACTTCGCAACTCCAAGCACGCCCAATAACTCATGGATGAGTCTGCTCTCAAAATCCCGTCCCTGATCACTATGTATCCACCTGGGAAGGCCATAATAGATGAAATACCTTCCCCATAAAACTTTTGCCACCATAGACGCCCTCTGGTCCTTGGTAGGAAAAGCCTGAGCATATCTGGTGTAGTGGTCGGTGATGACTAAGACATTCGCCATGTTGCTGGCACTGGGTTCTATTGACAGGAAATCCATACACACCAGGTCCAGAGGCCCCGCACTCTGCAAGTGGGTGCTGCCTGCGTAGGCAGTGTCTTCTGCCGTATGCATCGAATGCATGACTTGCAGTATTCTTCGACCTCTGATTTCATCCGGGGCCAATAAAACCAGTCTCTGAGCAATCCATAGGTCTTTTCCACCCTCAAATGTCCAGAATCATCATGAAGTGACTTCAACACAATCCTCCGATATTTCTTGGGCAGAAACAGCTGGCAATGCCGAGGTCAGTCTGGGGGTGACATTGCCCAGTATAAGATCAGGTTCTTCAACTCCAACCGAGGCACCGATGCATGTTTTGTCTTCTCCACCTGAGCCATGTCTCCCTTTTTGTCCTCTGCCTAAATGGTACCAATGCCCGGATCAACTCGCTGAGCAGCTGCCACTTCCCCAGAACTCAGTTCCGGCAGTTGATTTGTCTTCAGGGCAGTCAGGTTACAGTAAACTTGTGGAATGGTGTCATCAGAAGCTCCCAATTTATCCACCGCTCGATCCTGCCCCTCCTTTCCCTCTGCCTTCACAGTGATGGCAAACTGACACATGGCCTTCACCCCAGGGGAAGGAACGCTCTCCTACGCCTCGTCCCTGACCAGTCCCTCATGCGCCCGTCGGGACAAAGCATCAGCATCAATGTTCCTGCTTCCCAGCCGGTACTTCAGGCTGAAATCATAGGCAGACAACGCCGCCAACCACCGATGGCCTGTGGCCCAGATCAGGATATACGTTAGGGGGTTGTTGTCTACCCTCACCTCAAACTTGGCCCCATAGAGGTAGTCACTCAGCTCATCCACCACCGCCCATTTCAACGCCAGATATTCCAACTTGTGCATGGGATAGTTTTTCTTGGAGGGCGACAGGCTCCAGCTGACAAATGCAATAGGCCTCAACCCAATGCCCTGATGTCAATTCAGGACGCCAACTAAACCCTCTTGCTGGCATCCGTGTGCAGTACATACGGCAATCTGGGGTCCGCAAAATCCGGCACCAACGCCTGGGTCATCGGCTCCTTCAGCAACTGAAAGGCATCCTCACATTTTGCATCCCACCTCAGTCCAAAGGGCTCCAATAAGCTAAGATACTCTCCACCTTCCTGTCCTTTTCTTCCCCTCCCTTATTTCCCCAAGGTTGGGTAACCACACAGAAGCTGATTCAACAGGTGACTCACTTTCGTGTAGCGTTTCACAAACCTCCGATAGTAACCACAGAACCCGAGGAACGAGCGCAGAGCACTCACAGTCTGGGGTCTTGGCCAAGTGGTCACCGCCTCTATCTTAGCCAGATCTGTAGCTTCTCCATCCCATGAGACTATGTGCCCAACATAGCTAACAGACGTTTGGCAGAACTGGCACTTGTCCAGGGAGAGTTTTAACCCTTCAGCTTTCAGGCAGCCCAGCACCTTCAGCAACCTCGCTTCATGTTCTTCCAAGGTGAATCCAAACACTGTGATGTCATCCAGATATACCAATACATCAAGCAAGTTCATATCCCCCACCGTCCTCTTCATGACCCGCCGGAATGTTGCAGGAGCGCCAGAGATGCCCGGGGCATCCCTTCGAACTGGAAAAATCCCAGGGGACATATAAATGTCGTTTTCTCTTTGTCAACCTCACTCATGAGGATCTGGTAAAATCCATTCCTCAAGTCCAGCACACTGAACCACTTCACATCATTCAGGCAGTCCAGCACGTCTTCAATCCTCGGGACAGTATACTGGTCAGGGACCGTGCACCTGTTCAGAGTCCTATAGTCTACACATATCCATGCCCTCCCATTCTTCTTTCGGGCCACTACTATTGGGGACGCATAGGGGCTTCGGGACTTGGTGATGATCCTAGCTTCCTTCAACTTACACAAATGTTGCCGAACATCCTCCACCTCTGCAGGGGCCAGTCACCGCGAACTTTCTCTGAACGAGGTGTCCTCAGTCACACGGATAGTGTGACGCGTGCTCTTGGAACAACCCACATCAAACTTATCAGTGGAAAAGGCACCTTCCAGCTTCAACATCTTCTCTACCAACCTCCTCTTCCAACCCACAGGAACCCAAAGTTGAATAACTCAGCAGTTAACTATCACCCTTTTTCCAATAGTTTTTCCATGGCTTGTCTCACAGGGACACTAGACATTACCGCCATTGGGAACAGGTGCGCCAGGGGCATCCCCCACTTGAAGGTGACCTCCATCTTCGTAGTGTTCCTGACAATCGCTGCCATCCTGCTCGCCTGTACAACCAAGGGCTTCTGCAGTTCAGGCCTCACCAGTACCCTGGCAGGAAATCCTGACTCCCCCTCATGGTCTTCCGGAGCATCCACTAAGAGGGCCTCGCCATCAGGGAAATTTGGGTGTCCCCACCACTCTCACTACTTCCCCCGGCCGTACTACCATTGGCCTCGACTGGGTGAACTACACAGTCCCTTGTCTAAATTTGGTATCCGGCCTAATGCAGCCATGCACTTCTTCAAAAACGATAGAACCATGTCTTTGAAATCTCGGCCCGCAGCTACCACTATGTCAGGGCTGGTCTGCATTAAAACAAGAGCTGCGCCTGCCATTTTATCAAACTTCTGCCCACAATCACAACTTTAACAGTACTTAAACAGACGAATTAACAATTCATCCAGAGTACGAATATCTACCTCACTCAGGGTAATCACACAGCATCCAATGGAATCAACCCCGAATGTAGCCTCCACAATTGTAACTCTCGGTTCAGCTAGCAGCTTAATATAGGGGGTGATAACCGCCGACCCGGCCAAACTTAAGAAATCTTGTTTGGGTGGATGTTGCACGATGTGTCCCCTGTTACAAATCAGTATGACAAAATAACAAACAGTACACAATATGCGATTAAACGATTCAGCTTTATAATTCTTAATTTGACTATATGGTTAGTTAAGAAAACAAAAAAAGAAAAAGGGCCTATTCATGAAACAGCCTAATGCGCAATGTTAGAGCTCACCGATAAGGCCGCTCGTTCACCATCAACCTCCTCCGATCGTCGCTGACCTTCGGACCCTCGCCCCAAGTCTACTCCATCCGAGGTCTACCAACTTTCTCCATTTGCGTCTTCCTCTCCTCATCTCTCCCCAGCAAGAGACCACGAATTCCCCGCTCCCAGACACACAAGAAAGAACAACATCCCGCTCATTGGCTAGCATGCTCCGTTATCTTTGGTCATATCCCAAGCATTGCTGCTACAGAGAAACCATTACCTCAGCAGTGGAACATAACAGAGAAGCTATTACATCAGCAGTGAAATCTTAGAGCGTGTTACAAGTCTCTGCCTATACTCGAGCAGTGGAAGTACAGCCAGGTGATCAGATTGTGAATGCCCAGAAGAAAATCAATCTCAGTGCTGTATATGGTGACTTATATGTACTTTGATAATAAATTTACTTTGAACTTCTGTTTCATGTTTCATACTGGACCAATCTTCTTGCCATAACATTCTGTCTCCTTTGCTCTTTTGATCCCTTTCCCCCTAAATGAGCCCAGTAAATAAAGCTTCACTATCAATCTCCACAATTGTCCCAAAACCACGTACACTTGCTCCTGCGTTTCTGGGTCGGGTAATCAGATTGGCCATCTCTACAAACAATGCCCTCTTGACAGCTTGCTGACCACAGCATGGCAGAAGCCTTCAGACAAATAACAAGAGCACTTGTTTCAAAGTTTCTGTACCCTGCAAAAGATGATGTGAGAATGGAGTTTGAGGCCAACACCAGCTAAGTAGAATGGATGGGCCATGCTGGCTCCTGCCTCTTGTTTGTCCTTCCACAATCCCTGCCGCCACAATGAAGCAGAAGAATTAATAACAATAATTTAAACTTACAATTATTTACAGTTGCTTTTTCCATTCAGGTCAATGACACAATTCATATGAAAGGGTTTTGATGTGCAATGCCTATAAAAAGTATTCGTTTCCCCTCAAGTCAGTATTTAGTCGCTGCTCCATTGGTAGCAATTACAGCCATGAGTCTGTGTGGATAGGTCTCTAGCAGCTTTACACATCTGGACACTGCAATCTTTCCCCATTCTTCTTTACAAACCTGCTCAAGCTCTGTCAGATTGCATGGGGATTGTGAGTGAACAGTCCTTTTCAAGCCCAGCCACAAATTCTCAATTGGATTGAGGTCTGGACTCTGACTTGGCCACTCCAGGACAATAACTTTGTTGTTCTTAAGCCATTCTTGTGTAGCTTTGGCTTTATGCTTAGGGCCATTGTCTTGCTGGAAAACAAATCTTCTCCCAAGTCGCAGATCTCTTGCAGACTGCATCAGGTATTCCTCCAGGATTTCCCTGTATTTTGCTGCATTCATTTTACTCTCTACCGTCACAAGCCTTCCAGGGGCTGCTGCAGTGAAGCATCCCCACAGCATGGTACAGCTACCACCATGCTTCACAGTTTTGATGACGTGCGATATTTGGCTTATGTCAAACAGCATTTAGACCGATGGCCAAAAAGCTCAATCTTGATTTAATCAGACCATAGAACCTTCTTCAAGCTGACTTCAGAGTCTCCCGTATATCTTCTGATAAACTCTAGCCAAAATTTCATGTGAGGTTTTTTCAGCAGTGGCTTTCTCTTTGCCACACTCCCATAAAGCTGCAAATGGTGAAGCACCCAGGCAACAGTTGTATGCGTAGTTACTCCCACTTCAGCTACTGAAGTTTAAAACTCCTCCATCCTGACGAAGGGTCTTGGTCCGAAATGTCGACTGTACCTCCTCCTACAGATGCTGCCTGGCCTGCTGCGTTCACCAGCATCTTTGATGTGTGTTGCTTGAATTTCCAGCATCTGGAGAATTCCTCGTGTTTGCGTTTTTAAACTGCTCCAGAGTTGTGATTGGTCTCTTGGTGGACTCCCTCGCTATTGCCCTTCTTGCACGGTCACTCAGTTTTTGAGAGCCTGCTCTAGGCAGATTTACAGCCGTGCCAACATCATCATCAGGTGCCATGCCCAGATTGAGCTTTGACTGCTGTGGCCCACACACTCCTGTTTCGGGTCAAGTGGATCAATTCATTGGTATTCATTTCCAGTTCTCTGGATGCTGTCTCCATCATCATTTGTCTTTGCCTTCCTTTTGCTTTCTTCCCTTCAATCTTTCCCATAATCACTGTGCATTCTACCTCCTCTTTCCTAATCACATGAAGTTACTTTGCTTTTCATGATCTCATTCTTTATTTCTCTTTCTATGCTTGCTCTGTTCATTACATCCTCATTAGATATTTGTTTCATCCATGATGTTCCTTGCATCCTCCTCAAAAACCACATCTCTGTTGCTTCAATTCATTTCCTCATGTTACTAGATATTGTCCAACATTCTGATCCATATAACATAACTGGATAAACGTAACATTTCAGTACTCTGAGGCAGGTTGTCATGCCTAGTTTAGTGTTGGTCAGTGTCATATTCTTTCCATTTCTCCAAGGGTACTTCAAGGGTATTCTGTGACTTGGAAATTTTCTTGTATCCATCTCCTCCTGATTTGTGCTTCAATAATCTATTCGTGCAGCTGCTTGGAGTATTTTTTTTGTCTTCATGGTGTAGTTTTTGCCAAGATACTGATTCACCAGCAGTTGGACCTTCCAGATACAGGTGTATTTTTACTATGATCAATTCAAAGACCTTGACTGCACATGGTGATCTCCATTTAGCTCAATTATGTGACTTCTAAAACCAATTGGCTGCACCAGTGATGATTTGGTCTGTCATATTAAGGGGGGGGGGGGGTTGAATACTTATGCAATTAATTGTTATGTGGTTTATATTTGTATTTAATTAAGCTTACTTTGTAGAGATTTGTTTTCACTTTAACATGAAAGAGTCTTTTTCTGTTGATCAATGTCAAGAAAAGCCAAATTAACTCCACTGTGATTCAAAGTTGTAAAACAATAAAACATGAAATCTTCCAAGGAGTGTGAATACTTTTTATAGGCACTGAGTGTGCCAGCTTGGCCTCAGTAAAGTTTATGGGTTAGTTATCATGTGCATCTGGCCACTCAGCTGAGGATTTCTGTGCGCTGCTGCTGAATGCTGCCAGGGCAGCAGGGAACCAAATTCAGAGGAATGTAACCTCCAGCAAAATCCACTCTGCAATGGCAGCAAAACGCAAGTATGAATCTGGTTACTATTATCTGGTTACTTATCGCACTGCTGTTTGGAGGAAGGTCCTGAAAAGAGATTCCTTCACTTTTCTGGTATATTGCAGTTGTAGCAACCCTTCACTGTGACTGTCCTGTTGCATAGAGCACATCCTGAGATCCTTTTAAAAATTTGTGATCTGCACTAATGCACTTTCAGTATGGAATTGTTCATTCAGTCTGGCACTCGTAGCCTTTTATCACAGATATTTCAAATTCCTACTTCTTGGTTTAAAAGAAAATATTTTTAATTGAATTCCAAAATGGCATGTTCTTTTTAAGACTATATAAATTGTTTCCAAATTGGTCAATGCAACTTATTGCTAATTCATAATTTCCCATAAAGTGAATGGCTTGTTGAAGCATGTTTAAAGGTAGATAAAAGTCAATCAGACTGCTGACAGCTTGAAGGTGCATATTGGTCAGACTGAGTAAAGATGACAGAAATCCTTTCTTGATGGTCTCACAGTGTTGTGGCTGGTAAAGACATGGTAATCAAGAAGTTACGGGTTGACCTTAAATCCGACCTGGTCAAAGTACTTTTGCCTCATAGTTCTAGAGGAGGCTTGACCCAAAAGCAGAGCAGTGGAACCGATTTAGTGGTGAGCAATAACTTTAATCGCCGAGGCCTCTCTCTGTCAGAGTTGTCCATGGATATTGTGTTCTAGCTGTCTAGATATGCAAGCCTGGGCAGTACGATATGGAGACTCAAAGGAACTCAAAGGAATGGCAGAGACTGATACAGTTTGGTAGCAGCAGCATCACCGGAATTGCCAGTCAGCAATATAGGACTGCCTTAAGGACTCCAGCTCCGTATTTTTCCCTCAGGGTTTACTCCCGAAGCCTTCCCAATGAGTGGGTATAGCTGCAAGGCAGCAGAGGTCAGAGTTTTCCTTCTCCTAGATGAGCTGCCAGCCACGGCTAATGAACCCCATGTGCCCAAAGGGACTGGTTTTAAGGTGCCAGTAACCTGCCTTTTCCTCTTCTTCTGTCAGTGGAAATGGTTCCACCGAGCTTAGTAGCTAAGCCACACATGAAGACCAGGAACTGGACTTGGTCGTCAGAAGCTATTTGAGGTGCATGCCATTTGGAACATTTAATAGGTAGTGGGAGCTTGTCCTCATTGCCACTCCCAGCTATAACAACCTTAAGCAACTTTAATAATCCACTGCAAAATACCAAGTGACAAGAAGCTGTAAAATAGTGGTGAACGGATACTAAACACACGCAACAAGGTAACTGAAGGCTAGGAGCAACTGGTTTAGGCTGGCTGGTTCAATGACTGAACAAGAATTGTGGATAAGAGCTCGGTTTAAATAGGTTGCAGGTGATGAGTTAGAAACAAGTGGCAGATGACTTCTGTTAGCTGGGTTGAGACTGGGAGGAGACTATATCTGCAGGCCTGACAGGACCCCACCCCCACAGTAGGGACCTGATGGCCGTGGACGATCAGGATGGGTCCAGTGGAACGCGTCAATGAGCGATGGATCCAAGATGTAACTGGATGGCACCCAAGATCTTTCATCTGTTCCATACCCTTCCCAGTTGACCAGGTGCTGCACATCCCATCCTCAACAATGTGAATCCAACAACCTGCAACCATGTACACTGGACCACCCTCCACCATCTTGGCTCCGGAGCTGCAGGCTCAGGTGGATTGTGTGTTCCATGGGCAAAAGGCTTGAGGATGGACTCATGGAAGGTAGGTGTGATCCTAAGGGATGGTGACAAGTGGAGATGGTAAGTGATTGCATTAAATGCTTTCTAATGATTTTATTTATTTGTTACCAACAGAGCAACACCACACCCTCCACCTTCCTGCCTGTCCTTTTGATACAATGTGTATCCTTAGACATAAGCTCCCAGATATAATCTTCTTTCAGCCATTATTCAGTGATGTCTACAACATCATACCTGCCAACCTGTAACTGCGCTACAAGTTCATCTACCTTATTCCATATACTGCACACATTCAGATATAACACCTTTAGTCTTGTATTCACTCTTTTTGATTTTGGCTGCCTTTTACATTGCAACTCATCCTGTTGACTGCAATCTTCCCTATCAACAGCCTCTCCTCACTATACATTGCCTCTGTTTGTAAACTACCTCAAATTCAGCACTATTTTTAGTGATGAGCAATAACTTTAATCATCAGCTGCGAAATACCAAACCACAAGGGGCCACAAAATAAGAGAGAACAGATGCTAAAGCACCAGGCAACAAGGCTAGGAACAACTGGTTGAGACTGAGTCATTCATATGAGTGAACAAGGACTATGGATGAGAGCTGGATTTAAATTGGCTGCAGGTGATGATCTGGAAATGAGTGGCAATTGGCTCCTGTTAACTTGGTGGAGACTGGGAGGAGCCTGCATGTGCAGGTGACACAAATTCACTCCATAATAATCCAATCTTCTTCCACTGTTCTTATCTGAGTAAAAGACAAAATCATTGAAAATCAATATTGTTGGGCCTAATTTGTGCTTGCTTGTTGGTTCAATATTGTCAGTCATAGCAGTAGAAAGACTTGTGACTGATTCATCAATGTACTTGGCTGGACTTTTTCCAGAGTTAAGCATTTCCAGACCATTTCTGGAAATCAGTAAAAGTATTTTTGTTTTCCCCTGTTGGTAAAGGCTTTTAAGCTTCTCAAAATAGCTTAACAAGCAGTCCTGAAAACCAAGCCTGGAAGCTACGGGAAAAAACTTGGAGTAAAACTGTCAAAGTTACTTTACTCCGAAGGCAAGAAGCATATGAGTCCTGCTTTGTCAGTATGCCCCTTCACAGTTTAATGTTGAGAGTCATGATGCTTTAAATATTCCTGCCATTTTTTCACAATTGGGTCCATTAGGGCAAATAAGTTTGAATGATTTTTGTACACAGTGATTTTACAAATGTCATGCATGGTACAGCTGAATAAATCATTGTTTTGTTTTTTTATACCAATTACTAAGCTGCTTGGCAGTGTAAATAGATCATCATTACTTATAATATGTGAATATGTGAATTTTAGTTGTTTCCTCCAATAAATTTTAAGAAATAAAGTAAAGCAAAACTGTATTGTTACTATGTGTTAGCACAGCATAAATGTTACTGTATTGCCCTGGGAAAGGTTTCACTGTTAATTTAATGGTTTCTCTGTAGCAGCAGTGTTTGGTTAATGACTAGAGATAATGGGGGCTTTGGAATGTACACCATCCATTGAAAGGAATGTTTTTCTTCCTTGTGTGCCGAGAGTGAAGGATTCGCGGGCTTTTGTTCGGTGGAAGGTGGAGAGAGAAGATGCCAGAACGGAGAGGTCGTAGACTACAGGACTGAGTGGGCGTGGAATTGGGTCAGGAGTCGACGATGCCCAGGGGAAATTGATGGAGAACGAACGGACGGGAAAATCATGAGCTCCAACGTGCACATTAGACTGTTTTGTTAAAATGGGCCCTTTTCTTTTTGTTTTCTTGTCAAATTAAGAATTTTAAAGCTAAATCATTTAATTGCATATGGTGTACTGTTTGATTTCATTGGATGCTGTGTGATTGCCCTGAGCATTGAACCGGTGGGTCGTGTGTTTTAAATCTGTGCTTGTACGGGTGCTGCTGGAGTGGAGTAGTGGTGTTCATCCACGGAGTTACTGGTAACTAATGCGTGCATGTTGAGTGAGGTAGATTTTCACACTCAGGATGAATTGTTAATTTGCCTGTTAAGTACTATTAAAGTTGTCGGCAAAGTTACGATTGCAGGGCGGAGGTTTGATAAAATGGCGGGCACAGCCCTCGTTTTACTGCAGACCAGTGCTGACGTAACGGCAGTGAAGCAGGCCGAATCACAAGTCAAGTTTCCTGTAGCTGGCGACAAAGACTTCAAAGACAGGGTTCTATCGTTTTTGAAGAGTGAGGGGAAGAAGTGGTCAGATTTGGAACATTTAATTAGTCCCCGTCCCCCAGGGAAGAGTGAGAATTCTGAGTTAGTATTCTGTCTTACCTCTTGGGCAAATAAATGGAAAAATACCCAGGTCCAAAATCCCTCCTATGGTAGGCTCTGCCTATTCTCTGGAATAGCACCCACACCTAAAGGGGAAGAGGAGTATAAGACTTGGACGAAGCAGACCTCTCAGTTGTTGGATGAGTGGCAGTGCTCTGATGACCTAAAGCGACAGAGATTGGTTGAAAGTTTGAGTGGGCGGGCTGCTGATGTGGTGAGAGCCATGAAGTTCTGGTACCCCCTAGCTAAAGCTGTCGATTACATGGCAGCACTGGAAAATGCATTTGGCATGACAGGGAGCCCGATGGAGCTCAAGGTGGGGTTTCAGAACCTGCATCAGGAGAAGGGGGACAAGTTTCCTGCCTACATCTTCCAGCTAGAGAGGCAGCTAAATTGCTTGCGGCACAGAGGGGCCATTCAGATGGCTGAGGTGGATCAGTTACGAATAAACCAGATAGCTAAGGGTGCCCATTTCCAGGACCTGATTGCTTGGGGTCTCCGACTGTCTCCTAAGACACGCCCCCTCCTCGTTTGTTGAGCTGAGCAGAGAAGTATGAGAGGAGGAGAATGTGTCAGAGGTGCAGGAGGCCTCCGTCAGCAGAGTACCATCCTCGGTTGTGGTCCCCTGTGGTGAAGTGACCACAGATAGCCTGTCCCGGGGAGTGGTAGAGGAGGTTGTGGCAGAGTTGAGAACTGAGATGTCCTGGTTGTTATCAGCAGGCGTGACCCCTACATACGATGGAGCTGATAGGGAGGCGGATCCTCGAAGGGGACAGATTATGCGGAGGGCTACTAACAGCTGGCAGCAGGTGTCACACAAGAAGGAGAGCAGCCGATATTGCCTGTTATAACTGTGGTGAAGAGGGACACTTCAGGCGGGAGTGTGAATGACAGGAAACCCTTCAGAGAGTGAGCCCCCGGGTACCTAAGCAGTGGGAGTCGTTGGGAAAACTTAGAAGAGACCCAGTGAGGGGATGACCTGGCATACTGGAGGGGACACGTTCCCAGCAATATATCAAGGAACACCCTAAAGCAAAGAACCATATTCCTGAAGGCTTAGTGGGGCCAAACTCCAATGTATCACTACAGATAGAGGATATTTGTGCTAGAGCCATACTTGACCACGGGGTTGCAGGTCACTTTGCTGTACCATTAATTTTACAACTGGTATTTGACGCATTTACCATTGACGCCATTCAGTGCACGAGAGGTCTGGGGTCTGAGTGCGGATGATTATCTGTATGATGGTTACTTGTCAATGATGTGGGAGTGGCTGAGGTGCTTGATACATTAGCGCTAGCTTATCTGAACCCCTTTGAGAAGGGCGGCATTTCTGTTCTTGTGGGGACCAACACTCCTGTTGTGAGGAGGCTCATGGGGGCCTGCAAGGAGAAAGCTAGAGGGAGCTTCCTGAGAACATTGTCCGTTCACCCGGTGTTTCGAGGCTCTTTTGAGGACATGTGTGGCTGCATTGGGCCAGATAACGAATTTAGATGATGGACTGTGTGTTTCACCCAGTCCAAGCCAATCATGTTATGGCCCAGGGAGGTAGCGAGAGTAATGGAAACCCCTGAATTTCTCGGAATGCCCGAGGGCGAGTCCCTCTTTGTGGATGCTCCGGAAGACCATGAAGAGGAGTTGGGATTTCATGCTGGGGTACTGGTGAGGCCCGAACTGCAGAAGCCCTTGGTTGTACAGGCAAACAGGATTGCAGTGATCATCAGGAACACTACAAAGATGGAAGTCACCTTCAAGCGGGGAAAGCCCCTGGCATATCTGTTCCAGTGATGGTAATGTCTAGTGTCCCTGTGAGACAAGCCGAGGAGGAACTACTGGAAAAGGGGGTGTAGGCCCCTGGTAAGCCTCAGGCTCGCTCAGCTCACTTCCGTCTAGGGGGAGCAGCCTTTGGCCCCGCCAAACTGGGTAATCAAGTTTGTGTGGATGCTGTGTGATGTACCCCACACCGCTAAATAACAGACAATACACCATATGTGATTAAATGATTACACTTTATAGATATTACTGGAACTATGTAATTAATAGAGATAAAATATAAAAAGAAAGTAAAAGGCAACAAACTTATCAAATTTCAACCACTTCGTGCACACAGTTGGAGCTCAATTAACAGAGTCTTCTTTCCACCATTCGATCCCCTCCGACCTCCTCGACCCGCTGCCTGGGACCAACCACGGTGGTCGACCAGATGCTCCACATGAGTCTGTCCTCATCTCCTCTCCTCACCGAGGACCATGGGCCTCGGACTCCCGCTCGGGGTCCGTTCCACCACCCAGCTTACAGCATCGCATCTCCTCTCCCTGTCCCCATCGCGCCTTCTTCCCCAAAGCCCGCAAAAAACAATAGCATACAGACACACAAGAAAGAATAACATCTATCCCAATTGGTTCGTTCTTCCTCTTATCAATAATATAACCCAAATAAACTGCGAGAGAGAAGCACTTTCTCAGCAGTTAACATAACAAAGAAGCTATTTTATTCTAACATAACAAAGAAGCCATTTTCATTAGCCTTAGCAGTAACATAAAAGAAGAAACCCCTTACAGGAGGAAAGTTGACTGCTGAGTCATTCAACTTCGGGGTCTCCCCGGTACCTGCAGGTTGGAAGAGGAGTTTGGTAGAGAAGATGCTACCAGAAGCTGTAGGTGTCTTTTCCAATGACAAGTTTGATGTGGGTTGTTCCAAGAGCACTCATCACACTATCTGGGTGACTGAGGGCACCCCGTTCAAAGAGAGGTCATGGCGACCGGCCACTGCTGGGGTGGAAGACGCTCGGCAGCATTTTTGTAAGTTGAAGGAAATAGGTATCATCACTGAGTCCAGAAGCTCCTATACATCCCCAATAGTAGAAGAATGGGAAGGTATGGGAGTGTGTGGACTATAGGACTCTGAACAGGTGTATTGTACTTGACCAGTATACAGTCCCAAGATCAAAGATGCACTGGCCTGTCTGAGTGGCGCGAAGTGGTCATGTGTGCTGGACTTGAGGAGTGAATATTACCAGACCCCCATGAGTGAGGCTGACAAAGAGAAGACAGTATTTATATATCCACTGGGATTCTTCCAGTTCAAAAAGATGCCTCAGGGCACATCAGGAGCCCCTGCAACCTTCCAGCGGGAAATGGAGAAAATGGCGGGGATATGAATTTGCTTGAGGTGTTGGTGTATCCGAATGACCTCATAGTGTTTGGGTCCACTTTGGAAGAACATGATGTGAGGCTGCTGGGCTGCCTGAAAGCTGAAGGGTTAAAACTTTCCCTGGACAAGTGCCAGTTCTGCAAAATGCCTGTTAGCTATGTTGGGCACATAGTTTCACGGAATGGAGTAGCTAAAGATCCGTCTAAGATAGAAGCGGCGACCACCTGTCAAGGTCCCAGTCTGTGAGCACTCTGAGCTCGTTCCTCGGGTTTTGTAGTTACTATCGGAGGTTTGTGAATGGCTACACAAAAGTGAGTCACCCATTGAATCAGTTTCTGTGTGGTTACCCTCCCTTGGGGAAGGAAGGGAGGAGGATAAAAGGAAAGGAGGGTAAAGAGTACCTTAGCCCTTTGGAGCCTTTTGGACCAAGGTGGGATGCGAAATGTGAAGAGGCCTTTCAGTCAATGAAGGAGCTGCTGACACAGGCACCTGTTCTAGCTTTTGCAGACCCCTGATTGCCATTTGTACTGCATACAGATGCCAGCAAAGAGGGCTTAGGGGGTGTCGTTTACCAGGATCAGAGCACTGGGTTAAGACCTGTTGCATTTGTCAGCTTGAGTCTGTCACCCTCTGAGAAAAACTATTCCACGCACAAGTTGGAGTTTCTGGCATTGAAATGGACTGCGGTGGATAAGCTAAGTGACTCCCTCTATGGTGCCAAGTTTGAGTTGAGGACGGACAACAATCTTTTAACTAATATCCTGACCTCAGCGGAAATGGATGCCACAGACCATTGGTGGTTGGCAGCGTTGTCTGCCTATGAGTTCAGCCTGAAGTACCAGCCGGGAAGCAGAAACATTGATGCTGATACTTTGACCTGACGGGTGCATGAGGGGCTGGACAGGGACGAGGAGTGGGGTAGCGGTCCTGCCCCAGGGGTGAAAGCCTAGTGTCAGTTTGCCATTCCAGTGAAGGCAGACGGAAGGCAAGGGCAGGATTGAGTGGTAGATCAACTGGGAGCTTCTGATTACGCCATTCCACAATTTACTCTAACCTGACTGCTCTGAAGACAAACAAGTTATCAGAATTGAGTTCTGGGGAAGTGGCAGCTGCTCAGCGAGATGACCCGGGCATCAGTAGCATTGGTCAGTGGTCAAAAAGGGAGGTACGGCTCAGGTGGAGAAAATGAAACATGTTGCAGTACCTCCATTACTGAGAGAACGGCCCAAGTTAGAGTTGAGGAACCAGATCCTATACCGGGTCACGTCACCTCTGGACCAGCCTCAGCGTTCCCAGCTGGTTCTGCCTGAAAAGTATAAGAGGATTGTGTTGAAGTCACTTCATGATGATTCTGGACATTTGGGTGTTGAAAAGACCTATGGATTGCTCAGAGATCGGTCCTACCGGCCCCGAATGAAGCTGGAGGTCAAAGAATACTGCAAGCCGTGTATTTGAGGCATACAGCGGAAGACACTGCCTACGTGGGCAGCTCCCTTGTCCAACTTGCAGACTGCAGGGCCCCTGGACCTGGTGTGTATGGATTTCCTGTCAATCGAGCCAGGTGCCAGAAACATGGCGAATGTCTTAGTCACCATGGATCACCACACCAGATATGCACAGGCTTTTCCTACCAAGGACCAGAGGGCATCCACGGTGGCCAAAGTGTTATAGGATAAGAATTTAATTTATTATGGCCTCACCAGGCAGACACATAGTGATCAGGGACGGGATTTCGAGAGTAGGCTCATCCATTATGTTACTGCCATGCTTGGAGTCGAGAAGTCGAGAACCACTCCTTATCATCTGCCGGGTGATCCCCAGTCTGAGAGGTTTACTCAGACCTTGCTAAACATGCTCGGAACCTTGGAGATCAGCAAAAAGAGCAGGTGGAGTCAACATATTGGACATCTGGTCCAATGATATAACTGTACCCAAAATGAAGCTGCCGGGTACTCGCCATACTATCTGATGTTTGAGCGCGAAGCGAAGTTGCCCATTGACCTTTGGTTTGGGACTGACGAGGACGACCTACCACTGAAGACTCATCTGAAGTTTGTGTCTGATATGAGAAGGGAGCTGAAAAAGGCTTAGGAATTAGCAGAGGTTGTGGCTGTCAAGCAGAGTCAAGGAAATAAGAAGAGGTATGATCAAAAGGTTAGGTTCTCCTAACTCATGCCAGGAGAATTTGGGGCCACCCAGGAAGCATAAGTTGGCTGACCACTGGGCAGATACGCCCTATGTGGTGGAGAGTCAGATGCCAAAGGTACCAGTTTTCCAGGTGAAACCAGAGGAGAGATTGTCTGTCGGAATCACCTTCTCCCTCTGGGACAAGAGGTGCAGGTTGACCCAGAGCCCGATCTGGAGCCTACACCTAATAAGAGGACTCTGCAGAAAAGCAGGGTGAGTGCAGGACCAACAGCAGAAGAGATTGGACCAGCCCCCTCCCCTGAGTGGGGTACTGATTCAGAGGATGAGAACGTGGGGGTGTGGTATATGTTGCCTTTTGCTAACTCCCACTGATTGGGGAAGAGACTCCCAACCCTTCTCACACTGAGTCAGGTGAAATCAAGGGGGTTATCTGTGAACAGCCTGGGTTTCAGCGGGACCCTGAAAAGGATAAAGTGGGGCTCAGCCAAGGGACAGAGGGGTCCAAGTTGTAGGTGGGAACAAGTGACAGGCCAGGGAAGGCCTTGCCAGGTAGACTAGAAGTATCCCCAGTAGTGTCAGAACATAAAGAGGTAGATGCGGGGGTACGGAGGGTTCACAGAATCAGGAAACCACCAGATAGGCTGGTCTATGTAGCACTGGGGGAACAGAGTGTGGCCCCTACCATTTTGGGGAGCTATGTCACTGCCTTTTAAACCTGGATTAGACTTTGTGTTCTGCAGGAAGGGTTGGGAAATTATCTCAAAGTCATGACAACATGACTAAATTTGGTGGGGGAGAGAGTGTAACGCCCTGGGAAAGGTTTCACTGCTAATGTAATGGTTTCTCTGTAGCAGCAGTGTTTGGATTATGACTAGAGATAACAGGAGCTTTGGAATGTGTGGCGTCCAATGAGGGGAATGTTTTTCTTTCTTGTGTACCAAGAGTGAGGGATTCGCGGGCTTTTGTTCAGCGGAAGTTGGAGAGAGAAGATGCCAGAACAGAGAGGTTGTAGACTGCAGGACTAAGTGGACGTGGAATGGGGTCAGGAGTCGACGATGCCCAGGGGAAATCAATGGAGATTGAACGGGCTGGAAAACCATGAGCACCAACGTGCGCATTAAACTGTTTCATTAAAATGGGCCCTTTTCTTTTTGTTTTCTTTACTAACCCTCTAGTCAAATTAAGAATTATAAAGCTAAATCGTTTAATTGCATATGGTGTACTGTTTGTTATTTCGTGGTACTGATTTGTAACAGGGGAAAATATCATGCAGCATCCACACAAACGAGATTTCTCAAGTTTGGTGGGCCGGAGAGTGTCTTTCCCTTGACTAACGCCGCTGTTCGAACCCGAGGGTTACATTACTAAAATGAAAGAGAGTAGGAAAACAGATTGTAATGCAATATACTGTATAAAAATTTATCATATGTTTCTTCATAATGTATTTTGCTATCAAGTTCATTTATGAAGTATTTAATTATCAACAATCCATACTATTTCCCACAGTGAGAAGATTTATTCTGATAAAGCATAATTTCTGATGAACGAATGTTTTTTGAAAATTCAGTTTATTCTTAAGCAAAATCAGATTATTTTCAAAGATCTGTAAAATAATTAAAATGAAATTGATGCCTGATTTATCTTAGAAGAATTTGAACATCATCAAATAAAATATCTATTTCTATTTATGCCATATTATTTGACACCTCATTTACCAGACATCGACAAATGTACAACCATATTCTACGAACAATGATAGAAATATTACAGTGGTTAGTGTGTTTTTGGTGCAGTTGCTTGAGGGAAGAACATAAAACTCTGATAATCCTGCTCCCACAGAACATTGGCAGTACCAAACTAGCAGATTTCTGGACAATACCTCAACACCTTTTTACTTCATTCTTTTTGCAAGTTAATAAATTTTCCAGTGAACCCAGTGAGTCTAAAGAGAGCAGGAAATATTCATTTACACTGGACCCTGGCTCTGACTGGAAAACTACCATCGTCAAAGATCCTCACCACCCAGATCATGCTCTTTCCTCACTGCTGCCATCAGCTAGAAAGAACTGTGCCTCAGGACTCGCACCACCAGGTTCAAGAACAGTTACTACCCCTCAACCATCAGGCTTTTGAACAAAAGGGGATATCTACACTCATTTAAGGACTCTGTTATATTGTTATTTCATGCTCATTATTTATTGCTATTTATTTACATCTGTGTTTGCAGTTGTTTACAGTTACTGTTCTATAGATTTGCTAAGTGTGCCCACAGAAAAAGAATCTCAGGGTTGTATGTGGTGTCATGTATGTATTCTGATAATAAATTTTTATTCTGAACTTTGAACGTTGAATTTACCCACATTTCTAACTCATGCTGTCTGGGCCCCAATCCCGTATCGGGCTGCACCTTACCCACAGTCTGAGCCAGAGCCCTGGCCTCCTTCAGGACTCCCTGAACTTGCTGTCTGCCACACCTTCACTCTGGATCCTGGGCAAATCCAAATTAATGAGTGAGCCAAATGCTGAACCATCAGAACATCTGAACAATGCGATGCAGCAGTATCTGCATTTTACTGGAGTACTATGTACTGTAGTAACAGGTACCTTAGATATTGTCACCAAATGAAGCCTCAATTTAATTGAATTCAACTGAAGGTCTGGCTGTAAAGCTATGTAAAAGACCTTAAAACTATGCCCCCTTGTGTTAGCCATTTTAGCCCTGGGAAAAAGCCTCAGGCTATCCACACAATCAATGCCTCTCATCAACTTATACACTTCTATCTGGTCACCTCTCATCCTCCGTCGCTCCAAGGAGAAAAGGCCAAGCTCACTCAACCTATTCTCAGAAGACGTGCTCCCCAATCCAGGCAACATCCTTGTAAATCTCCTCTGCACTCTTTCTATAGTATCCACATTCTTCCTATAGTGAGGTGACCAGAAATGAACACAGTACTCCAAGTGGGGTCTGACCAAGGTCTTATATAGTTGTAACATTACCTCATGGCTCTTGAACTCAGTCCCACAGTTGACGAATGCCAACACACCATACACCTTCTTAACAACACTGTCAACCTGTGCAGCAGCTTTGAGTGTCCTATGGCCACAGACCCAAAGATCTCTCTGATCTTCCACACTGCCAAGAAAGAGTCTTACCTTTATGTGACTCTTGGTTCAGCTAGCAGCTTAACATAGGGGATGATAGCCCTCGGCCCAGCCAAACTTAAGAATCTCATTTGGGTGGATGCTGCACGATGTGTCCCCTGTTACAAATCAGTACCCCGAAATAACAAACAGTACACAATATGCAATTAAACAATTGAGCTTCATAATTCTTAATTTGGCTGTATGGTTAGTAAAGAAACAAAAAAAAGAAAAGAGCCCATTTTCATGAAACAGTCTAATGCGCAACGTTGGAGCTCACTGATAAGGCCATTCGCCCACCATCGACCTCCTGCAATCGTCGCTGACCTTAGGATCCTCGCTCCAAGTCCATTCCGTCTGGCGGTCTACCAACTCTTTCCATTCGCGTCTTCTCTCCTCATCTCTCCCCAGCAAAAGACCGCAAAATCCGGCTCCCAGACACTCAAGAAAGAACAACCGCCCACTCATTGACTAACATGCCCCATTATCTCTAGTCATAACCTAAACATTGCTGCTACAGAAAAACCATTACCATAGCAGTGAAACCTTACAGTGTGTTACATTTAATACTATATTCTGTCTTCAAATTTGATCTACCAAGATGAATTGGATTGCATTACTCTGTCAATTTTTTAGGGACAGTACTATACCTGATAGGAATGCAAATATTTAAGAAGGGAAATATATTTGATCTAATATGCACAGATGATGCAGGATACAGCACGAGGACAGGTCAGCTGATCCATGGTAGTGTTCACGCTCCACAGGAACCACTTCCTGAACCACACAGAATCGATTGCAAGAATGTGGCCACTGCGCATGCGGCCAATTGACCGCGCTATGAATCGACAGGCCTCCTCCGTGTGGAAGGCTGCCCCATGTTGCACGGGTTTTCAGCTGCACATAGTTTTCTGTTTCAGCAGGCCCAGTTGGTCACTGCCATACTGTCTGCTCCCCGACATGTACCATGACAAACCTGACTCAGTAAAAAGGTTTAATCCCACTGCTCCATTGACGCTCTTGTGCCCCACATACGTAACAGCTCCTACACTCCTATATTTCTCCTGCTGATCCAGTGTTTTAGTCTTTCTGCATTCCACCTATTTTAACCCAGTTCACTTTCCTCCTAATCAGGGGTTCCCAACCCTTGTTATGCCTTGGATCAATAACATTAATCGAGGGGTCTATGGACACCAGGATGTGAACCCCAGTTCTAAATGCACCATTGCCATTAACTACTCTTTATGCTGTCATGTTCTTGCCAATCTTGTGAGTTGACAAAATTTTCTTAAATCCCCTAACAAGTTATTAATGGCCATGTTATGAATGTTATTTGGAATACAGAGCTTCAATCTGAAATATTAGCTCTGCTTCACTTCCCAAAAAAATGGACTAATCTGCTGAGTATTTTCATTGTTTTGTGTTTTAGATTTCCATCATCTGCTGTTTTGACTTACTTTCACACACGGTATATATAAATGGCCGCTACTTTGCCTTTCCTTAACAAGTGGAAAAGTTTTATCTAAAGATGTGATATCAAACCCTTTCATAATCTGAAAGAATTCCAATATTGATCAATAGGCTTCTGATTTATCAGTGAGCAGGAACTTATGATGGTTTGACAAGGAATTAAAGAGGAAGTTCATATCCAATTGTGGTAGCTGCCACATCACTGCGTTGATCTTCAGCCTCATTGCCACAAGAATTTTTGGAAGCTCAAATATGAGAGATGTGACTACTTTGAATACTGAAATGACAGAAGTCATAAAGGATGTTTTTGCTGGATGTGCAGTTAGACTCAATATCACAAAGCTACGCTCCGAAGTATTATTCTGCACTTGACTTCATGAATGCAACCTGTCAATGCACAGATCGCTATTGAATGGAAAGAAGTTGTTTTATTAGTCCAGGCAGTTGGCAGAAAAAAATCCTACATTAATCTTAGTCTAAATTCCCATTTACAAATGTGGTAAGTGTGATGTTTTGCCAATCGTTGTGGCAGTGCAGATTAACCTTTGCAGGTATGCAATCTCGTTCCTTTAGGTTTCAATTGCATTCAGTGTTTTAAAAATATTAATAACCTGTATCTTTTCTGTCTCAGATTTCTCTCTCATTCTTTCACCAAGGTTTTCTTCCTCTTTATTTCTTTCTCTACCTCTGATCTGACATTGAATCAAGCCATGTCAGTTGGCATTTCTTACTCAGTGCTTGTGCTGTTTACTTCTCAATCCTTGACTAGTTCAGGAAATCCGCAGTTCCATTTCTTGTTCACTTTGGTCCTAGATCCCCTGATTCCCTTACTGTGATAGTTAGATCATACTTCAGTCATCTGTCAAGCAAAAGAGCTTTATATGCAAAGTACTAAAAGAATTTTTAGCCACAGCAAACATGGCACAAAAAGATGTAACAAGAAGTAATTCAATATTCCAGTAATTATTTTTGAAAAATTACATTTTAAAAATCTAAATTAAACATGCAGCTATATTTGAAATTTATAAACACAAGACAGTTAATTTAATAGGCTTGAGGGGGTCAAACAGCTGATGATATTACACTGCTATAGATCATACAATGGTTAAAATATTATTATGATTATTTTAAGCATCACAAATAATTCATTTTCAGTATTGTTCCTACAACTTGCTATGGTTAATCCCGGAAATACATACAACAGTTAACAAAATGCATTTGAAAACAAGCTGATGTAGTTGGAAAAAAAATCATTAAGAAGGGAATTACTATCTTTATCTTCTGTTATGCTTATTGCTCATCTTCAAATTTCTAAAGAAATTTTATAAAGTGCGCCTAACTACGCATGATAAAATTATGGATAAGGCCATAAAATAGTCAGCAACACTGAGCCTATTAAACCGCAGTCACCATAAGACATTACCTCATGGAAATAGATCTATTCAAATACTAATTGTTTTGAAACTTGCACTACTGACTGCTTATTTTACTATGCATCCCACACACTCTTTATTCATGAGATTAGTGTAAAGTGCTGTCTCTCTGTTACCGCTGCTTGCTCAACATAGTGTAAAATCTCACAGGAGAAAAAAATAAAAAGTTTTGTTTTTCCACAGCCCCGTAATTCAAATTCCATTTGTTTGAAAATAATTCATACTTAGGAAGTTGAAGTTAACTGTCTTTCAGCAAGAGAAAAAATTAAATTCTGTCATCCACTTCTGCCTTTGATCTGATTTCCATATTCATGATATATTTATGACTTAGCATCTCAATTATCGATACATTAGTTTTTTTCCACTTTTATTATTTTTTAAAATAATACAGGTTCCTATTGTTCTGAATTGTTATCACAATATTCAGGACAGAGATTTCATTTAAATCATAATGTCACAGCAAATTTAATCATTCTACTAATTTCAGTAGACTCCAAAAGTGGTTCATGATGAGGAATTAACTCACACTTGTAGCTGCCAACTTTATCCTGTGTGCTAATTAAAATGATTTGGTTAATAGGCTGCTGAATGCTCCATTAGGTGGAAATATCACAATTGGGAAAACCTGGATAAAACCAGCCTTGCATCTCCCTGAAAAGAAAGATACTTTGTGTCTGGACAACGTGGAGGCAAGTATTCTAAAGAAAAAGAGGCAGCATATTCGTCCTGATCGTAAGGAACGCAGCCGGACAAGTGATGGGTGTGTTGGTGGGAGAGCATTTTGGAGAAACTCAAACTCTGTAAGGTTTGAGCTCATGGAAATTGATAGTCTGAAAATTAAGGTCCTGAAATAGGAGCAGGCCAATTTCAATATCATAATACAGGACCTGGCAAAGGTAAACAGTTACTTGCACGTCAGTCTACAACTGAAAAGTAGGAAGCATGAGAGTGTTAAAAACAGACAGTTTAAGGCCAATATATGTTCACAGGGGTGAAAGAAAAGTGACAGCAAGTCCAGAGAATCCTGGATATCAAGAGATAACAGGAGCTGATTAGTACCTGAGAGGTACAGAGGACTGGGAACAGAGAAGGCTCTTCAGGTATAAAGAAGGTGGATAGGAGAAGTTTTAGCAAACGGAAAGAGCAAATGTAAAGCACACTACTGTGTAGGATTTAGGATAATCAGGAAGATTATTATAAGTATATTAAGGTCAAACAGATACCCAGGGAAATAGACCCTGAATATTTGTTATGTATGTTAACAATTTTGATATGAGTGTATGAAGCACGATTAGCAGGATTGTAGATGACTAAAAGGTTAGTGGCTGTTGCTGATAGTGAGGAAGATAGTCTTAGGCTACAGCAAGAGGTCTAATGGGCACAGGAAGGGCAAATGGAATTTAATTCTGTGATATTCTGTGAGGACCAGGAAGGTTAGGACCTAGACAATCATCAGTCGGGTCCATGGGAGTATTGTGGAACAGAAGAATGCTGATATGTAAGTCCCAGTATCCCTGAAGCTGGCAGCATGGGTAGAAGAAGTAGTGAAAAAGATGTGATGCTATTGGTCTCCCTGTTTGTCCGCAAAGTTCTAAACTCAAAAGAAGATCAAACTCCTCATTGGGAGATCAGGGGTGGTGAAGGTCATCAATTTTAAATTTCTCGATGTTATCATTTTAGAGGACCTGGCCTGGGCCGAGCACATAAGTGCAATTATGAAAAAAAGCATAGCAGGTCTTCTATTTCCTTAGAAGCTTGCAAAGATTCAGTATGACATCTAAAGCCTTGACAAACTTCTATAGATGTGTGGTGGAGAGTATATTGACCAGCTGCATCACAGCCTGGTATGGAAACACTAATGCCCTTGTATGAGTACAGTCGACGCCTCCCCCCACCCCCACATTTTAACTCTACTCCTCATCTTCTTTGCTCCAGTCCTGCTGAAAGAGTCTGCGCCCGAAATGTCGACTGTACTCTATTCCATAGACACTGCCTGGCCTGCTGAGTTCCTCCAGCGTTTTGTGTGTGTTGCTTGGATATCTAGCATCTGCTGATTTTCTCTTGCTTGCCCTTGTATGAAATTTCATCAGAGTAGAAGTGGATACAGCCAGGCCCATCACAGGTGAGCATTGAGCTTATCCAAATGGAGCATTTTCAAAGGAAAGCAGCATCCATTATCAGTGACCCCCACCACCCAGGACGTGCTCTCTTCTTGCTGTTTCCATCAGGAAGGTGGTACAAGAGCCTCAGGACCCACACCACCAGGTTCAGAACAGTTATTTATCCCTCGACCATCAGGGTCTTGAACCAGAGGGGATAACGTCATTCATCTTCAACTTCATGTTGTCAATATTTATTTATTTATTTATCTATCTATCTATTTATTATTCTTTCTTTTTTTCTTCTTTCTTTTTGTAGTTGTACAGTTTTTTTTTTGTCTTTTGGCACTGGTTGTCTGCCCTGTTAGTGTGGTCTTTCATTGAACCTATTATAATTATTGGATACATTGAATATGCTTGCAAGAAAATGATCCTCGAGGTTGTATATGATGACATTTATGTACTTTGGTAATAAGTTGACTTTGAACTTTGAAGATAAGTATCTGCAGGTACCCCCACTATAGACTGGTTATACTGTATAATCCGACTCTTCAAAGACTAGCTATCTAGTCTCTGCAGCAAGGTCTAGTTGCCAATGCCCACTATTTGATTGCTAGCTTCTCACTCCCTACCAAGAAGGAGATACTTCCAGCTAATGAAGTAGTTTAAACACAGTTTATTTTATTTTTGATGATACTCATTTAAATTTAGGCAAATAGTTCTCAACACACATTTAAAACTCACAGAGGATTTCTGATTTATAAAAGATTTCAAAATTACAAAAGATTTATAAACTACAAAACATTTCCAAACACAAGTACAATTCTTATGAACTAAAAATACATAACAACAAGTTGCTGACAAGTGTGTCAACCATCACAGAAAATGAAGATTTTGGAATGAATTCTGTTTCTTCTTTCTGTCATTCTCTTTGTCATTCCCAACAATCCCCAATGCTTTCTTTAACGTTTATACTGTTTTACTACTAGTTGACATTATCTGTATGTAATATTTTACAGATACCTTTGCTGTAATAAAGTAATCCACACAGATGATCTAAAAGCTTCTGTGGACAGATATCCCAGATTCCCAGACGGAATGCTGTGAGAGTGGACTCTCTGGATACACAAATATCCCAGCTATTGATTGATCAGTTATACCTGTGACCATGTTTGTTATGCTAATCAACAAAATCAGTCTGGTCTGCAAACTTCCTTGAACTCTGTCACAATGGTGCAAACAAATTGGCCAGTGGTGTCTGGTTAGGTGCAGGCCGATTAACATTACCCTATTGTCTTACATTGATTAAGTATCAGCCTACAAGACCTCATTATTTACTTCTTTACAACAAGAGGCTGAGCAAGGAATATTGGTTAGAAGTTTGTCACAAACACCTTGACACTTTGGAAAGGTCATGCTGCTGTGTTAGAAAGCCCAAGTTAGCAGTATGCCTCCTGGGAAGTGCATATAGTCATAGTCATACTTTATTGATCCCTGGGGAAATTGGTTTTCGTTACAGTTGCACCATAAATAATTAAATAGTAATAAAACCATAAATAAAAATAGTTAAATAGTAATATGTAAATTCTGCCAGTAAATTATGAAATAAGTCCAGGACCAGCCTATTGGCTCAGGGCGTCTGACCCTCCAAGAGAGGAGCTGTAAAGTTTGATGGCCACAGGCAGGAATGACTTCCTATGACACTCTGTGTTGCATCTCGGTGGAATGAGTCTCTGGCTGAAAGTACTCCTGTGCCCAAACAGTACATTATGCAGTGGATGGGAAACATTGTCCAAGGTGGCGTGATACTTCACAAGCTAATAGTGGAGGCAGGTACTCTCACAGCATTTAGTAAGTATCTAGACAAACATTTGAATTAACAAAGCATACAAGGTTATGAATCAAGGGTAAGTAAATAGGATTAGTATAGATAAGTAATTAATGGTCTGCATGGACTAATTCTGTGCTGTATGACCCTATGGCTGCATACCTGCTTGGCATTCTTCAATGCTAAATCTCTGAGCAAGCTCCACCTGTTTGATAGATTTTTAAAATTCCACTATTGAGCAAGTCCCCAAAAGCATTGGATGCCTGATACATATGTCAATATCAGCATCTGTGAAAATGCAGGTTCCACACAAAGACCTCGCACACAGCAAAATGTCCAGTGAAAGGAACGTCATTTCTCTGATGTTTCATTATATCTTTATTTAGAACTGCTCCATCCTTGCTGCTCTTTCAAATAGATGTACCTTGATTTTTATCAGGCTCTAGAATTACTTCTTCCAGTCTTCCTCCAAAACATACAGCCAGATCAGCAACAATTTTCGTTCCCTGAAGTCAGTTCCCTATTTCCCTTTGAGAAACTTCCGATACAGAGCTGATCTCCAATGGCATGCACTTCCTGTGATTCTGTCCAAATGGTACAATCATAAACAATAAAATATTCGCTGCTTTTAATAAATATGTGAAACAAAATTACATCACTCTTGGCCTCCTGTGGGTATTTGAAAACTCAGGCAATTGCCTGGTTATAAGTGTAAAACAATTGTCATTATCCCAACCAAAAGCCTTCGAATTCACTGACAACAAGGATTGTTGTTTTTGGTTCCTCATCAGTTGTTCTGGTTGTCTGACTATGTCAGGTTCTCTTCCAATGAATTTCTTTGCAAAATGATTGCATTTTCAATACATTACATATTCTACTAAAACAGGAAAACTTCCCCGTGTGGTTCGTCCCACTATTCCAACACTCTCAAATCCTTGGAGTTTCTTAAACCTGTTATGATAGTTTCCCCTGCCACCCTGGGAGATTTCCTCGGAGTATGCACTTGTATTTTGACCTACAACCTCACTACCATATGACAATTCTCATCCATTTGCTGTACGTTCAATCATTAATCTACATAAAGATTTACATTTTACAAAAGTACGCTTTCAATTGGCTTTCAGTTGGTAATACTGAATGTTCTACAACAGGTGTTCAGCTTTCCAAAATTAACTTCAATTGAACCAAACTGGACTAGAAAGCAGGCCAGGCAGCATCTCTAGGAAGAGGTACGGTCGACATTTCAGGTCGAGACCCTTCATCAGGACTAACTGAAGGAAGAGTTAGTAAGAGATTTGAAAGTGGGAGGGGGAGGCGGAGATCCAAAATGATAGGAGAAGACAGGAGGGGGAGCCAAGAGCTGGACAGTTGATTGGCAAAGGGGATATGAGAGGATCATGGGACAGGAGGCCCAGGGAGAAGGAAAAGGCGGGGGGGGGGGAACCCAGAGGATGGGCAAGGGGTATAGTCAGAGGGACAGAGGGAGAAAAAAGAGAGTGAGAGAAATAATGTGTGTAAAAAATAAATAACGGATGAGGTGCGAGGGGAAGGGGCATTAGCGGAAGTTAAAGAAGTCAAAGTTCATGCCATCAGGTTGGAGGCTACCCAGTTGGAATATAAGATGTTGTTCCTCCAACCCGAGTGTGGCTTCATCTTTACAGTAGAGGAGGCCGTGGATAGACATGTCAGAATGGGAATGGGATGTGGAATTAAAATGTGTGGCCACTGGGAGATCCTGCTTTCTCTGGTGGACAGAGCGTAGGTGTTCAGCAAAACGGTCTCCCAGTCTGCATCGGGTCTCACCAATATATAGAAGGCCACATCGGGAGCACCGAACGCAGTATATGACCCCAGCCGACTCACAGGTAAAGAGTCGCCTCACCTGGAAGGACTGTCTGGGGCCCTGAATGGTGGTAAGGGAGGAAGTGTAAGGGCACGTGTAGCACTTGTTCCGCTTACAAGGATAAGTGCCAAGAGGGAGATCAGTGAGGAGTGATGGAGGGGACGAATGGACAAGGGAGTTGCGTAGGGAGCGATCCCTGCGGAAAGCAGAGAGAGGTGGGGAGGGAAATATGTGCTTAGTGGTGGGATCCCGTTGGAGATGGCGGAAGTTACGGAGAATAATATGTTGGACCCGGAGGCTGGTGGGGTGGTAGGTGAGGACCAGGGGGACTCTATTCCTAGTGGGGTGGCGGGAGGAAGGAGTGAGAGCAGATGTGCATGAAGTGGGGGAGATGCGTTTGAGAGCAGAGTTGATGGTGGAGGAAGGGAAGCCCCTTTCTTTAAAAAAGGAGGACATCATTCCAGGTCAAGGGAGGTTTCATATGAGAGGATCATCCCATGATCCTCTCATATCCCCTTTGCCAATCACCTGTCCAGCTCTTGGCTGCATCCCTCCCCCTCCTGTCTTCTCCTATCATTTTGGATCTCCCCCTCCCCCTCCCACTTTCTAATCTCTTACTAACTCTTCCTTCAGTTAGTCCTGACGAGGGGTCTCGGCCTGAAACATCGACTGTACCTCTTCCTGGAGGTGCTGCCTGGCCTGCTGCATTCACCAGCAACTTTGATGTGTGTTGCTTGAATTTCCAGCATCTGCAGAATTCCTCTTGTTTGGACTAGAAAGCATCACCACCACTATGGTGAGTGTTTAGCACACCAGTCTGCGGTGCATATCTTGGAATTAGTAAACAGAATCTAGCATTTCAATTAGCATAATAAAACATTCCAAGATATCACACATTAAAGTAATCCAACCAAAGACATTGAGACAAGTCTTCAGATATGTTACCAAAATCTTGTTTTAAAAGATGTTCAGTCGTCTTAGAGGGTGAAAGGTGGATGTAGCAGATTGCTTTAAGGTAGAAAACTAAAATTTAGACACTTGAAGATAAAATCATCACTAGTAGGTGAAGACTTTAGAAGATTCACAAAAGTAAATTCCCACTGCAAACCATTCACTGTAGTACTAAAATAATCAGTCTTTCTCTTAACCTAAAGTATCAAGACTGAATATAATACCTGATTTCATTTGTCCAGTTTCTCTCTCCAATAAAGTGAAGCCACAAATTAAACAGAGGGTAAATGAGACAAACTGATGCAGGGTTTTGACCTGAAATGCCTTTTGCTCACACAGATGCTGCTCAGCCCTCTGAATTCCTCCAACAGTTTACTTGTTGCCCTTTTTTGGGGAGTATTTTCAGGAAGGATGGATAATGTTGGCAGTTTGAGGTGATAAGGAAACACTGACAATATTAATAAATCCAATATATAACCCAGCTATGCATTCAGGTATTTTTAAACTCATAGAACATCTTGTGCCCTATCTTGAAACTTTTCTGATAGCAAACCCTGAATTAAGAACAATTTGCTTTGAAAGTATTTTGGAACTACTGTGCAGAATTTTCATGTTCAGCCTTGCATCGAGCACTTCATGAATGAAGAGAACAGAATGGAACTTGTGGTGCCAGTTATTCATCCAGGCAGAGCAGAAACTAACTGCCTTACTCTTCAGACAAGCTTACTTCAATGGAAATAAACACTAAACTAATATAGAAAAGTCTTCCCAAGTCTAATCCTGAATTTGTTGCTTTTCAACATTGATAATTGTTGTTCGGTGGAGGTGAAGGGGAATAGTGAGGATGTGCTCCCACTACCTACTAAATGCTCCCAATCGTGCAAGTCTCAAATACCCTCTGACAACTAAGACCAGCTCCCGACCTTCACATGCGGCTTAGTTACTGAGCTGAACTGCTTCTACTGACAGAAGAAAGAGTAAAGGCAGGTTACTAGAGCCTTAAAACTAGTTGCTTCAGGCAGATGGGGCTCATCAGCCGTGGTTGGCAGCTCATCTAGGAGAAGGAAGTCTCTGATATGAAACCTCCAATGCCTTGCGGTTATACCCACTCATGGAGAAGGCTTTGGGAGCAAACCTCAAGAAAAATTCCAGAGATGGAGCCCCTGGGCAGTCCTACATTGAGTTCAATGGCGACTGGCAACTCCCACAATACTGCAAGTGCCAAACTGTATTGGTCTCTATGTTCCTTTGGGTTCAACAGCTGCATGGAGAAAGACAGCCTGCTACATGGGCAGCAGCTTGCTCCCCATATAATACTGCCCTTACTAAGGCAGGGATTATGCCAATTCTATTTTTTTTTCAGGTTTTCTTCAAATTATGCTCTTACTTTTGGTTTGCATTTGGTGTACATCTGGATGTAGGCTTGCTATTCTTCATGAACTAAGACAAATTAATATTATACACGTTGAGTTGTGTAGACTTAAAGGTTTGTTGCAAAAAATACACGGTATCAATTTAATTCCTCAAAGCACAGCTATTTGTATTACCTAGTCTCTTGTTGGAAACAACTTGTGTAGCTGCATAAGGCAACATCTAATCCATCTTGAGAGCTGAATGTCACAGCACTGCCAAAGTGCTCGATGACACATCCAGCAGTGAACAAATTAAACAGCAAGTTGCAAACTTACTACCTTCTGCCAGAAGCTGATAATGTGTTGGAAAATAAGATTACTAAACAAAGACTCACAACAAATCCTTGCAAGCCTCAGTTCTAATGGCAGCAAAGTAGCACTTTAAAATATCCCGGTAAAGCAGACTTTGAAACAAAGTACAAACCCTAGCTTGTGATGTTCTCATGGAATAACAATGTTCACGATTTTTCTCTTGCTTAATCTGAGGAATTGCAGATTTGTAACTTCATCAGGCAAATGACTGAAAAATATCTTTGCACCCTGGCTCCAGACAATTGTAAATTACTCCCAGAACCAGTTTCATTGAAATGCCAATTGGATGGGTTGTACAGAGGATGGACAATGCAGCAGATTCTCACTCAGATGGTGAAGACCAATTTAAGCTTCAATGACTATTTTTAAGCACAGAATTCCCTTGAACTTAAAGTGGCGTTTACTAAAATCTCAAACACGAGGAAATCTGCAGATGCTGGAAATTCAAGCAACACACACAAAATGCTGGTGAACGCAGCAGGCCAGACAGCATCCATAGGAAGAAGTACAGTCGACGTTTCAGGCTGAGATGTGACGAAGGGTCTCGGCCCGGAACGTCGAATGTATTTCTTCCTATGGATGCTGTCTGGCCTGCTGCGTTCCATTTACTAAAATCTTCCAGTTTGGATTCAATAATACTAATGTCAAAAAAAAAAATCACAATAGGTTACACCTACATCCGGAGGCTTTGCTCATTACAGCCGGGGACTTTAACCAGGCCAACCTCAGAAAGGCACTGCCAAAATTATACCAACATGTCTCCTGCCCCACTAGAGGCCCGAATACACTTGACCACAGCTACACAGCAGTCAAGGATGCCTACTGTTCCGTCCCCCAACCTCACTTCGGAAAATTGAACCATCAGGCTGTACTCCTCCTCCCGGCTTACCAACAGAAACTGAAGCGGGAGGTCACGGTGTCAAAAGTAGTGTCACGTTGGACGGAGGAAACTGATGAGGTCCTCTGTAACCACTTTGAATCAGTGGACTGGTTAGCATTCAAGGACTCGGCAGCTAATCTCAATGAGTATGCCTCAGCTGTCATGGACTTTATTTGGAAATGCGCGAGGACTGTGTGTCTTGCAAGACGATCCGGATATTCCCTAACTGGAAACCTTGGATGAATTATGAGGTCAAGTCCCTTTTAAAGGCTAAAGCTGTGGCTTTTGATCCGGGGATACCAGTCGCTACACGGAATCCAGATGTGGACTCCGGAAAGCCATTAAGGGCGCTAAGAGGCAATATCGAGCCAAGTTGGAAGCCCAGGCTAACCAGAGGGATGCCAGTAGACTATGGCAGGGTCTAAATGAGATCACTGGGCACAAAGAAAAGGCTGGGAATATCAATAACTGCGGCGCTTCTCTTCCTGACTAACTTAACGTATTCTACACAAGTTTCGAACAGAAGAGGAGCGTCCCGCTCCCTCTGGATGAACTGGACCTGGTGGCATCGAGATTCATTGTCACCGAGGAGGACGTTAGAAGGGCCTTCCTGAAGATAAATCCAAGGAAGGCGACGGGCCCAGATGGCGTCCCAGGACGGGTTCTCCGGGCCTGTGCAAGCGAGCTAGCTGGAGTGTTTGCTGAGATCTTCAACTGCTCTTTGCTTCAGTCTAAGATCCCCTCGTGTTTTAAGAAGGGAACGATAATCCCAGTGCCGAAGAAGAGCAAGGTGGCATGCCTGAATGACTATCGACCTGTGGCTCTGACATCAATTGCTATGCAGGGCTTCGAGAGATTGGTTATGGCACACATCAACCACAGCCTACCGGTCAACCTCAACGCTTTGCAATTCGCCTACCAGAGCAACAGGTCAACGGCAGATGCCATCTCTCTGGCCCTACATTCCTCCTTAGAACACCTGGAGAATAAAGACGCATACACAAGGCTCCTTTTCATTGACTACAGCTCTGCCTTTAATACCATCATTCCAAATAAACTGATTCCTAAGTTCCTTAGGACCTGGGCCTTAGCACTCAGATCTGCAGCTGGATCTTCAACTTCCTCAAAGACAGGACCCAGGCTGTAAAAATAGGGGACAAGCTCTCCCCTACAATCACTCTGAGCACCGGAGCCCCACAAGGCTGTGTACCCAGCCCCCTGATGTACTCACTGTACATCCATGATTGTGTAGCCAAGTTTCCATCAAACTCAATATACAAGTTTGCTGATGACACAACAATTGTAGGCCGTATCTTGGGTAATGATGAGTTTGAGTACAGAGAGGAAATTAAGAACCTGGTGGCATGGTGCGAAGGCAATAACCTATTCCTCAACGTCAGCAAGATGAAGGAATTTGTTGTTGACTTCAGAAGGAGTAGCGAACCGCATGACCCAATTTACATTGGTGGTACGCAAGTGGAACAGGTCAAAAGCATTAAGTTCCTCGGTGTCAATATCACAAATGACCTGACTTGGTCCAACCAAGCAGAATTCACTGCCAAGAAGGCCCACCAGCACCTTTACTTCCTCAGAAAACTAAAGAAATTTGGCCTGTCCCCTAAAACCCTCACTAATTTTTATAGATGCACCGTAGAAAGCATTCTTCTTGGGTGCATCACAACCTGGTATGGAAGCTGTCCTGTCCAATACTGAAAGAAGCTGCAGAAGATCGTGAACACAGCGCAGCACATCACACAAACCAATCTTCCATCCTTGGACTCACTTTACACCGCACGCTGTCGGAGCAGTGCTGCCAGGATAATCAAGGACATGACCCACCCAGCTAACACACTTTTTGTCCCTCTTCCCTCCGGGAGAAGGCTCAGCAGCTTGAAGACTCGTATGGCCAGATTTGGGAACAGCTTCCTTCCAACTGTGATAAGACTGCTGAACGGATCCTGACCTGGATCTGGGCCGTACCCTCCAAATATTCAGACCTGCCTCTCGGTTTTTTTGCACTACCTTACTTTCCATTTTTCTATTTTCTATTTATGATTTATAATTTAAATCTTTAATATTTAATATTTGTAATCCAGGGAGTGGGAAGCGCAGAATCAAATATCGCTGTGATGATTGTACATTCTAGTATCAATTGTTTGGCAACAATAAAGTATAACGTATAAATATAAAGTATATGCCAGCTTTAATTTATAAAATGTTCCAATGGTGTAATCAGACAAAAATATGATGCTGAGACAAAGAAAGGAATACTATGAAAGGAGAACAGATTCTTGATCAAAACACAAAGCTTTAAGCTCACATGAGATAGGGAGTGGTACTTGATTTGAACATGAGGATATGAAGCTTAAAATCAAGGTATTGGTGGGTGTGAGGCTGTGGTAGGGAAATAAGCATATAGCTGATGATTTTAATTTGCAGGATTGATGGCATCGTGGAAGGGACCCCAGCAGGGAGTGTGTTGAAATGGCCACAGTTGGAGAAAACAAAAACATGGAGTGGATCAGCCGAGGTGGGATAAACAACACTATTGAGGCAGGACTAGGCAACCTTTGTAATGGCATTAATTTGGGATTTGGGAATCATCTCAGGGTCAGTCAAAAGATTAGAACTATGGACTGTCTGGTTTGGCGTCAGACAATGACAAGCAGGAGGAATGTATTTGATGGAGAACAGAGTTTCCTCTGAGGCCAAAGAAACTTTCCATGTGTTTAATTTAGGGAAAATTCAGTTCAAGCATTGCAAGTGTGAAAAAAAGGAGGGGGGCATGTTCTATAACTAGCCGGCCTATTTTCAGTGATAGTGAAAATCTGTAATTATGAAATTGACTGGATCATGGCTGATGCCATTTAATGCAAATGACTTGTTTTGGTAGAATGAATGAGAAATAGCAATATAAGCTAAATGTTAAAAACTCTGAAATAAAGATAGGAAACACTGCAAACTGAGAATGGCTCGGCCTTCATTCTTGAAGAGAGAAACAGAGTTCATGGTCACCTTGATAACTTTTCATCAAGATGCAGAGAAAGATTAACAAATTGTTAGATTTCCAGAGAACCAAGAGATAGGAGGTTTAGGACAGAAGCATGACACTGAGGTGAAAGATCAGCTGTGACAATACTAAATCAAGAAACAGTCACAGGTGTCCAAATGGCCATCTCCTGCTTCTAAACTTCTGTTACTCTGGGGAAGGACAAACATGATGGCGCGGGACAAGTTGATGGCTGCAAAAGCTACATAACAATTGGGACGATGATGCAAGAGAAAAGGGGTTGTAAAAAGCCTGTACGTAGGTGAACAAAAGATGGGTTGAGAAGGGAAGTGGAGAACAGTTTAAAATGGGACAAGACAGAATGATAGTAATATGTAGCAGGTCAGGCTACATCTGTAGGAAGAAAAGCAGAATTCACATTTCAGATTTAAGATACTTTTAGATATGCATAACACAATCCTTGATAGGCCACAATCATGTGTATGACATCTATGAATATGAATCGTGCACTTCAATGTGGCCAGTGGCTGTCCCCACTACCTTTGACTTTTTGCTCTGGTCCTCACTCCCATTTATACTAGAGAGTGAAATTGCAATGGCAGCTAAGGGGCCACTGAAGTTCTCAAGGTGATATTCTGCTCCTTGGACAATCTAAGATTGCCTGTGTTACTCCTCAGGGACAATCTCGTGTCTTTGACATTTGTCGCAGGCAACGTTTACTTGAAGATCCTGCATGGTCAGTAGACAGAATCGCAGAAGAAGGATTCTTGAACAAAGGTTTCCTCTGGACATGTAACAATAATAAACCAATTTGAATACCAATTCCAGTCCAAGGGCATACAGTTACAAGATAAGGGAGCAGTCATTTAAAACTGGGATGTATAGAAAGGAGCACCACAGTAGTGTAGTGGGTAGCACAACGTTTGACAGTATCAGCGACCCGGGTTCAATTCCTGCTGTTGCCTGTATGTTATCCCTGTGACCACACGGATTTCCTCCGGGTTCTCCAGTCTTCTCCCACAATCCAAAGATGCACTGGTTGGTAGGTTAAATGGTCATCGTAAATTGTTAAATTGGGGAGATAGCTGGGCAGCCAGCCTTGAAGGGCTGGGAAGGCCCACTCCACGCGATAGCTCAATAAATAAATAAATAAATTCATTGCAGAGAGGTCCGTGGATGCTAGATCCTGTGAGTTTTTAATGAGAAGGTTATTAAATCTTTTAGACACAGTGAGGAAGTGGGGGTTATGTGGAACTAGTAAAGAGGAAGAAAGCTGATGAAGGGTCACAGCCCAAAATGTCGATTGTTTATTCCTCTCTATAGATGCTGCCTGACCTACTGAGTTCCTCCAGCATTTTGTATGTGTCCCAGAGGAAGGGTTGAGGCCTGGGCAGATCACCTGTGATCATTTGAAATGGCAGGGCAGTCTGAAAGTACAAGGGGACTTACACTTGCTCCTATTTTCATTTGATCTCGTAAAAACAAATAATAATTCAGCCATAGTGGAATGGCGAAGCAGACAGAAGTGGCCTATTGCTGTTCCTAAATCTTATGGTTTTATGGTCTATAGCTTAGAACGAAAGCATAAGTGGCAATTTATTGTCACATCACACTCTTGCTTGGCAATGATTACCTGCATCATCTACTCAACATACCATGGCATTACCGTCACTCCAGCAGATACATTACTAGAACCAACATGGATTGGTAAGTAACCATGCACAATTCTGATTTGACGGAGACGGACATAAGAGTACGGAGGAACACCTGGAAAACTTCTAAAATGCCCACTTCGCTGCCGCTGCTACTGCGTAGCAACCAGAATCTCCAGAGCAGAAGGCCCCAAAATCCTTGGCTTTGCGTGTTTCAGCGGCCGGGGCGAGGTCAAAGGCACTCGGCAGAGGATGGCGCTCGGGAGGCTGTATCGGAGGGGCTGGTCAGAAGCTCGAAGTTTTCAGACGGACAGACTCAGTGTTGGCTGTGGTCGGCTGCTTCCAAGGCATCGGCAAGTTGACAGTGCCTGGAGGTTTATGGCAGGGAGTTTCTCCCTTTTGACACCTGCTATCGGGGACTCGGGAGTCGATCGACTCGGGGACTTTTGAGACTTTATTTACCGTGCCCATGATTTGTTCTTCATCAAATTATGCTATTGCTTTGCACTGCTGTAACTATATGTTATAATTATGTAGTTCTGTCAGTGTTAGTCTTTGGTTTGTCCTGTTTTCTGTGATATCACTCTGGAGAAACATTGTATCATTTCTTAATGCATGTATGCACTTCTAAATGACAATAAAGGAGGACTGAGTGTTCTCATAATCTAACCGGAACCAAGTAATTAGTCATGGTGGCTGCAACAGGAGAGGCTGTGTGTGCCCAAGTTCAAATCCTTAACTAGTGTAATCTCTCCATCAGCTAACAGCCAGGTCTAGATTGTCTTGGTGAGTACTTCTTCAAAAACTCTGGACAATCCCCCATCCAATTAAACACAAGGTATCCTCTGCACAGTCAGACCTTAAAGCCACTTGAGATTTTACTTCAGTCCAACATTGCCACTGCCCACAGTGGGTGTCATGTTTATTTAGATTCAAGGGTGCAGCATGGTGAAAGAGAACAGGCCCGTACCCATGCGACCAATTAATCTACCAACCCACACATCTTTGGAACGTGACAGGAAACCAGAGCACCGGGAGGAAACCCACATGGTCATGGCGAGAACGTGCAAACTCCTTATAGACAGCGGAACTGAACTGGTCACTGCGCTGTAATAGAGTTATGTTAGCCGCTATGTTACCATGTCGCCTCATACTGCATGTGGATTGTCATAACCTGTGGAATCTTGCTCCACTTCAGAAGGAAAAGCTGCAATCTGCATCACTTTAGGATTAATGTGCTGCTTTTGGCTGGGTACTTTACAACAGATAGCCAAGGTGGCACATCCTTTCCTGCAACTGCACTGTTACACCCAATGGACTGCATAGATTCTACCATCTCCCCCTCCACTCACCCCCATCCAGTTTTTCACCCTCACCACCTACCCCAGCATCAGCATCCAGAAACAGTATCATTTTTCCAAATTATGTTGAAGCCAGTTTGCTCTATATCACCCTACCCGAGATGGAGCCAGCCTTAACTCTTCTAATTGCATTCCAGGTCAGATTCCATCAATCTACCCTTTCCACAAATCTAGCCTCACCTAAAACTCCACTGTTAGTATCACAGCTCTCAGCATCCTGCAAACACAACAGATGTCGCAGATGCTGGAAATCCAGGGTAACACATACAAAATGCAGGAGGAGCTCAGCAGGTCAGACAGTAACTATGGAGAGGAAAAACGAGATGACATTTCAGGCTGAGAACCTTTATCAGGACTGAAGGTCTCAGACTGATCTCCTTTAGAAGGGTCTCGGCACAAAACATCAACTCTTTATTCCTCTCTGTAGATGCTATCTGACCTGCTGAGTTCCTCCAACTTTTTGTGTGTGTCACTCAGCATCCTGTGTGTCCACCACCTTTGTTCTTGGTGACCTGCACTGAATCTCAGCTATGTGATGTGCTGTTTTAAAGAAACCACTCACTTTCCATGATTTCAACCCTCTCTATCCATGACACCCCCTCCAGCCGTACAAACCTCTGAGATGTCTGTGTGTGATCCTCACATTCATTCATTCCACCTTTCATAAGACATAGGAGCAGAATTAGCCCATTCAGCCTATTACACCTGCTCCGCCATTTCATCATTGCTGATCCATTTCCCGCTCCAACCCCATTCTCCTGTCTTCTCCCCATAACCTTTGACACCCTGACTAATCAGGAACCTATCAACCTCCACCTTAAATACACCCAAATACCTGACTTCCACAGCAGTCTATGGCAATGAATTCCACAGATTCACCGCCCTCTGGCTTAAGAAATTCCTCCTCACCTCTGTTCTAAATGGACGTCCTTTTATCTAAAGGTTGTGTCCTCTGGTCTTAGACTCCCCCACCATTGGAAACAACCTCTTCCACATCCGCTCTAGCTAAGACTTTCAACATCTGATAGGTTTCAATGAGATTTCCATTATTCTTCTAAATTCTAGTGAGTAAAGGCCCAGAGCCAACAATCACTCCCCATACGATAAGCCTTTCATTCCTGGAATCATTCTCGTGAACCTCCTCTGAACCCTCTCTAACGTCAGCACATCCTTTCTTAAGTAAGGGGCCCAAAACTGCTCACAATACTCCAAGTGAGACCTCACGAGTGTCTTATAAACCCATAGCACTACACCCTGGCTTTTATATTCTAGTCCTCTCAAAATGAGTGTAAACATTGTATTTGCCTTCCTCACCACTGACTCAACCTGCAAATTAACCTCTGGGGAATCCTGCACGAGGATTCCCAAGTCCCTTTGCACCTCAGATTTTTGAATTTTCCTTCCATTTAGAAAATAGTCTATCCTTTTATGTCAAAGGTTCCAAGGTTCATTTATTATGGAAGTATACAACTCTGAAATTCTTCTTCTCCAGAGAGCAACACAACGCCAAGAAAGAAAATAATGGCAGCACAATCATCAACCCCCAATTCCCTCCTCCCCGGACAAAAAAAAACAAATAAAAATGGACCAGACACATCAACCCCCAAATTCCCCAGCCCCACACACAAAAAAAAGAGGAAAATCAGGCGAAAAACACAGAATGCCAAAAAAGAAGAGGAAAAGGTCCACATTCCAAGGCCACTGCCAAAATGCAGAAAACCTGGGCAACATTCTCCGTCACTGAGGCAAAGCAATCTCACCTGCAATAAAAAGGCAATCTCCCCTCTCCAGCAGCACAGCAATCCCTCAGTGATAAAAAGGCAGGCAGGTGACATTTCAATCTCCTTCGTTGCTTTGATCAACAACCAATGGAACATCAACTTGCCACAAGGCTCCTGCCTCACTGCCTTTCCCTCCCAGAATCCTCTCGGAGACTGCAGAGCACACAGGCACCCAAACAATCTCCAAATTGCAAATCACAGGCTCTAACAGTTTCAGAGCCACATTCAAGATGAAAAACAAATGTAAAAGACGTAAAAGAAGTGATAGGTATGGTTTTGTGATCTATCCAGAAGATGTCCGCTGAAGAAGTGTTGTACTCATGCACCATCTTGACAGAAATTTTCTACCAAAGTGCATAACCATACACGTTCCAACACTGTATTCCATCTGCTACATCTTTACAAATCCTCCTAATCTGCCTAAGTCCTTTTGCAAGTTCCCTGCTTCCTCAACACTACCTGGCATCCACTTACCTTTGCATCACTCAAACTTAGCCACAATGCCATCAATTCTGTCATCCAACTCATTGACACACCACAGTGGAACACCACTAGTCCCCGGCAGCCAATGAGAAAAGGCTGCCTTTCTTCCCACTCCTTGCCTGTTGCCAATCAGCCAATGCTGTAACGATGCTAGCAACTTTCCTGCAATACTGTGGGCTCTTGCAAAGCAGCCTCATTTTTGGCAACTTGTCAAAGGCCTTCTGAAAATCCAAGTACACAATATGCACCAATTCTCCTTTGCCTATCCTACTTGTTATTTCCTTAAGGAATTCCAACAGATTTGTCAGGCAAGATTTTCCCTCAACAAAACCATTCTGACTTTGGCCTATTCTATCATGTGCCTCCAAGTACCGCAAAAACATTCACGTCCGTGCCTTCAGCTACCAGAGCCCCAAAGATCTGGAACTCTGTCACTGAAAACCTACCTCTCTAACTCTCCTTCATCATTAAAAAATATCCAGGTCTTTTATCACCTTTCTGCTTTTCTCCTTCTGTTGCTGAGCAGTTAATATTGTTTGGCAATACTTCTATGAAGGGCTATGCATTGTTTTTCCATATTGAAATTCTATACAAATACAAGCTGGTGCTTCAGTAACTACTACAGTGGTAGAACAGTCCATCGGCAAATTGCCTAGGCCAATTGCCTAATAATGAAGATGTTCTAAGTTCAAAGTTCAAAGTAAACTTATTATTGAAGTACATGTGTGTCACCTTGAGATTTGCTGGGCCATGGAGTGTGAATGGGGCAGTGGGACTGATAAAAGCACTGTTAAACCATTGGCACAGGCAAAACGGTCTGAACAACAGCAGAACTAACCTTAAATCAACAAATAGCAGTGTGTCTCTAACAAATACCTTGCAGCTGAATAGCTGCAAGTAAAATTTTTAAAAAACATTTTCCACTGTTATCAGTTGAAGCCAGTTCAAATATAGTCGGCGTGCATTCAGGAGGAAGCTGTAAAAAGTGCAATGTAAAGGCAAATCTCAATAAATGAGTTATGTTAGAAAGGCAATTCCCAGAGCATAATTCAGAGACAAGTAACTTGGGTAATAAAATGTAGTTTATTAAATGCAACGTGTAATTTCAAGGTAGAAAGCCACAACACACAGTACTATAAAATGAAATATTGCCATGGGAAATCTCCACTTATCTAATTACCCATGAAAGACACTAAAAGATAGAATTTATTTTCCATAATTCTTCATGCTGGAAAGGAGGAACATTTACATAAACATTTTACTATAGCTTTGACTTCCTCTGGCCTCATTCTGTCAACATATCACATAATTTTGTGGTACCATGCCGAGATGTGTTCTGGCAAACATAGGCCTGCACTGCCAGTCAGTCTGCTGTCAGCCCCCAGAGGCTTAACTCAACATCTGTCAGTGCTGCCAGCATTGCTGAGGTAGCTGTAACTGAGCTGGGTGGTATAATTAGCATTGGCATGATTCAGGTATGCAGAGATTGGGCATAGCTGGTGGTCCTGACCAGCCCCCACTCCAATATATGCTCTGCACATACTTCTGTTAAACGGTAGCTCCCTTGTGCCATTCACTTACACCTTTGAAGAAAAACCTTTTTTATATTTCCATGCATAATGCTGATGAAAGCCTTTAGCTGGTCCAATGCAATGTCTGGTGTTTGGGCAGAAGTCTCATCATGTAATATTTTCACCTCTTATGCTTGCGTGTTAAATTAAAGCAGGCTAAAATTACTTTTTAGAAAGACATATGGAAAGTATTTAAGTATTATTCAAAACTTTTTCAAATGCTTGCAGTTTGATTTATCTTCTTAACCTTTCATGTTGCTAGTCCAGAAGGGCGGGCAGCCACAAAACAAAGAAACCCAAGAAACTCTACAGAACGCTCAGCCACGGATTGCAGTGGAGGCCAAGTCCGTGCGTATATTTAAGGTGGAAGTTGATCGTTTCCTGATCGGTCAGGGCATCAAGGGATATGGCAAGAAGGCAGGTGTATGGAGTTGAGTGGGATCTGGGATCAGCATGATGGAGTGGCCTAATTCTGCTCCTATGTCTTCTAGTCTCATGCCCTTACACATTCCTCCTGGGTTTTCGGATTATGGAGGCAGTTTTAATTTCATAATTAAAAATTGCAAATCATTGCTAACAACACAGTGTATGAAAACTCACTCCTAAAATTTGGAAGAGCAAATCTTCACGGTGTTGCCCTGAGTACCAGTGTTCTACTGTTTGAGGGCAAATCATTGCATCCAACTGCAATGCTCTTTGGAAACTTACTGATAGTATACCACTCCCAGTGGCAGTACCTTATGCTTTAGATAACACCTGCCAAAAGAAGACATGGCAGGAAGTGCACTTGCTACAGTTGGTTGCCCACAGCCACCATTAGGTAATGGCTTTCTGATCAAATATGTGCCCATAATATCTCTGTCTAAATAAGCCAGGACTTCATCCTCAGGTGTAACAATGGCACCACCTTGTGGTTTACACTGGACATCACATGACAAATGTCCCATTTGTTCCAAAAACCTTGTGAATGAATCATTAATCTGGGATGGGGCCAGAATCTAATTTGTCCAGTTGGTTTATTTTACTTACAAAAAAATGAATGTGCAGAGTAACCATTTTTAAAAACTGCCACTTTGATTTAACTGACTTTGCAATCCTTCCAGTAAACAAAAATTATGAAAAATATATCACACTGTTTCAAAAAGATATTTCTTGATCAATCATCTGAATCTAACTGGCCGTGATAATGTGATGGAAGAGTTTCCCCAATGTTAGATTAGGCTGACTCTCCAGAATGAGTTGAATGGCAGGCTTTTCTGTCTGAGGCCCCAGCATGTCTCCAGCATTCCCCTTGTTCAGTGATGCACCAGCAGGCCTGTCAGCCAAATCCTTCCAAATGTTCTTCTCAAAAGGCATGTCAATCTGGGTAATCATTAGAAACATCTCCCAGAGTACATGTAAATGCTTCTAAGATTCCTAAATTAATTTTTATTGCCTAAAGCATTCTGATTTCAACTCTTCCTCTGAATCTTAATCTTTATTTCTCAGCTCTGCTGTGCTGTGAATCTTCTCCCCTGAGAGCACCACTTAACTCAATTATAGGATTTTTAACATCACACAAATGAGGTGTGTGAATGCGCCACTCAGTCCGTCAAGTCTGATAGGCTGTTTAATCAGTATTTAATGAATTCTTGGATTGATCTGATTGCAACCTTAACTCTGCATCCCCATGCCCTCCCCCCAACTCCTAGTAACTTTTCACTCCCTTGCTTATCAAGTACCTGTATAGCTTCGCTTTAATATTACTTGGAGACTATTTCCCCAGTCACTGTGGACAGTAATTCCAAAGACTCCCAACACCCTGAGAGGAAAAAGCATCACTTAATCCGTTTCAAATGGATAATCCAGTATTTTAACTCATTGAACACTGGTTCTAGATTCTGTACAAGGAGTGCTCTCCTATTGACATCACCTTGTCAATGCTCCTCAGGTTCTTCCATGTTTCAGTCAAGCCCTACTCACTCTTCTAAATTCAAGGTTAGCCTGCCCAATCTTCCCTTGTAAGATACTCCTTCCCTGAACTGCTTCCAAAACCATTAGTATCTTTCATTAAGTATGAGACAACGACTGCACATTGCAATCCACGTATGGTCTCACAATGCCCTCTGTGACAGGAGCATAATGTCCCTACTTCTGTCTTCAGTTCCACTGACTATAACATTCTCTTGATGGGGTAGTATTATTTTTAATGTTTGGAAATACATATAAAATAAAGTATATTAACTCAATTTGATATCTGTATCAGTGACAACAATTATATACAGAACTGTGCAAAAGTCCTAGGCACATACATATAGCTAGGGTTACCCACAATAGAGACTCGTATCGGAATCAGGTTTATCATCACTCACATATGTTGTGAAATGTGGGTTTTTTTATGGCTATAGTACAGTGCAATATATAAAATTACTTCAGTACTATACAGAAGTTTTAGGCACCGGAGCTATATTCATGTGCCTGAAACTTTTGCACAGTACTGCAACTCATACAAAGATCAGTGTAAATGAAATGTTTTAAAATAGGGTGAACAGTCATACAAAGAACTGATGGAAGCTGTAGAGTTTGGGAAATATTGCCTACCAAATGGGAAATCTTCTTATGAATGTATAATGAGATAAATTTCTTCAGATAACCCATGAAGAGCAGTCTAACTGGCTGCACCACTGTCTAATATGGGTGAGAGCTACTACACAAGCTCTAAATAAGCTGCAGAGAGTCATAAACTTAGCAACACACACAAAAAAAATGCTGGTGAATGCAGCAAGCCAGGCGGCATCTATAGGAAGAGGTACAGTCGACGTTTTGGGCTGAGACCCTTCGTCAGGACTAACTGAGTGAAGAGATAGTAAGAGATTTGAAAGTGGGAGGGGGAGGGGCCCCTCCTGTCTTCTCCTATCATTTCGGATCTCCCCCTTCCCCACCCACTTTCAAATCCCTCACTATCTCTTCTTTCAGTTAGTCCTGACGAAAGGTCTCAGCCTGAAACGTCGACTGTACCTCTTCCTATAGATGCTGCCTGGTCTGCTGCGTTCACCAGCAACTTCGATGTGTGTTGCTTAAATTTCCAGCATCTGCAGATTTCCTCGTGTTTGCGTCATAAGCTTAGCTCCATCATGGGCAATAACCTCCATAGCATCCAGGATACCTTCAAGGAGCGATGCCTCAAAAAGGTGGCATCCATCATTAAGGACCCCCATCACCCAGGTCATGCCCCATTCTCATTGCTACCATCAGGAAGGAGGTGCAGAAGCCTGAAGGCACACACTCAACAATTCAGGAACAGCCTCTTCCCCTCTGACTGCTGGAAAGACAAAACAAATTTCACAACATACGTCAGTGATTCTGTGAAACCATTAGGAGAGAAGTCCATGGCAGGGGCAGAAAACCCAAATTGGCAATAACCTAAAAATTCATGTGCCATAGTAATTTTGAGCAGCGATAATCATTGATTAATGAATTAGTAGCAAAATAATGAACATCTTTGAGGAAAAAAGGATAAGTCTTGTTGTTTATCTATGTGTATTTATTGTTTTAATATTAATAAAGGTATAAGGTATAACCCGTTATAAACTAGTATTAAATCATCCTCAGAAATATTAGCTGAGCAATTAGTTGCTTGGATTTTCCAGGAGGTTTGCAAAATGATTTCAGTGCTGCACAATTTTACAGTGGATCAAATTCTCACCATGGATTTGGGAAGAAACAGCAGATCATTGCCCTGATCTTGCAGGCACCTTTCACCCTGCTGTGGATCTCTGCTGCAAACCACTGGATTTGTGTATTTTTCTAACTTGTGATGAGTTCTGGAGCATGAATAATACATCACGCTATACCAAGCCTGCACTATTCCAAGCAGTTTTCCTTCTCAAACTGATCTACCCATTTCAGTTTGCCCTTAAACTCTTATACTGGTAAGTGTTTACAGTAACTCAACTTCTTGTTCATTTTCCATTTTGCTGAGGTTAATGATTGCTGTGACATCAATCATCATGATTTCAAGATGACACAGCTTTTCAGATTGTCCAAAATATGTTTGTCATCAATTCTCAAGGATGGGAGCTTCAACGTATTTAGTAGCATGAAGAAGACCTTGAATTAAATCATTTTTCAAGGACCTAAACTAATCAACAGAGCAAGATTGTTTTCTGCCTTTGAAGGATGGCTCCTTGGTGTTAGAAAATCTGCTGGTTACCTTTTCAACTCTTCCCATTTCACTGGTGTTTATATTAAAATGGTTAAAATGCACTTCATTCTTTGAATGTCTTTAATTGGTCACAACATGTTGATTGCCTTTCCATGAGCCATGAAGCCAGAAAGTTTTCAAATAGACTTTAGATAGAATTCGATTGTATTCTGCCACCTTGCCAGACCATTTTAATTGTACTTCGATTTCCACAGAGTTCAGTAGTTGACACTGAATTTTATGAATTATGGCCATGAAGTTGGCTACTGACTTGTAATTCTCTGGAGTATTACATGAAGCATTAAACAATATGCATGATTTCAATAACAGCAGAATATGTTTTCATCGTCATATTCCTCCACAGCTCGTACCATGTTGGCATCACTGTTTAAGCAGTCATTCCGGTTATCAAGTGAATGGATTAGGTTCATCTGTTCAAGCAAAACCAAAAGTGAAAAGACCAAGTGAATGAAACAAAATTTAACACTGTTCATGTACAATATTTAATGCTGGAGTTCCCAGTGGATTTTGGCAGGGAATAACACAATCACTAATTGCAGGGAAGTGTGGGTTTTATATTGAGTGGGTACATTGTCACAGGGGGAAAGAAAATAATAACATCTTAGTTGCCATGTTACAAGAAATACATCATTTTTGCAATAAGCTGGTGGAGGAATATAGGAATTATTTCCAAAAATAGGCAGAATACAGATGATTCAAAAAAAATGCCACTAGATATATTTAGAATCAAGCTGAAAAGCATCATAAAAGCTTACTGAAACACAATGACAAGCAAATTGTAAAAGCAAGATCCTGGGCCAAATCTGCATAACAATAACCACTAAGATTTACACTGATCACTAAATGTAACTGCATTACATGTGTGACAAAGGGCATTGCCCCAGAAATACTTAGCTGTCAAACTGAGACTCTCAGCTCAGTTCAATTACTCTGCTAGCACATACATACATTCACTACCCACAGCTGTCCCCCATCGCCTCCCAGTTCACTCTTATAGAAGCCCATTTCACCTCCTTTAAATCTGATGACACTTGTAATCAAGTTACATATGGTGACCAGTGCAAATCTTCGTGGTCACACATTCTATACCTTCTATTCCACTAAATCTCTCACTTTCTCACACTTTGTCTTCTGCATTTAACGTCTGCACCATACAATACAGTATCTGTACTGTGCGACCCCTCTGTATACTCCACACAGCCTGTAAACGGCATTATTTCACATCTCATGATTAACAGAAAATAATATTCAGTTTGATGTTCTATTTTTAATTTACAGCTCTGTAGAGGTTCTGATTTTCGAATATCAGAAAATCAGCAACATTTGATGACTAGCAACACACATCAAAGTTGCTGGTGAACGCAGCAGGCCAGGCAGCATCTGTAGGAAGAGGTGCAGTCGACGTTTCAGGCCGAGACCTTTCGAGTCCTGACGAAGGGTCTCGGCCTGAAACGTCGACTGCACCTCTTCCTACAGATGCTGCCTGGCCTGCTGCGTTCACCAGCAACTTTGATGTGTGTTGCTTGAATTTCCAGCATCTGCAGAATTCCTGTTGTTTACATTTGATGACTAGATCATTCTTTATGCTTTCAACATTTACAGTTGAAAAAATATCATGGGACATTTGACATATATACTCCTTGTTCATCCTGACTTCTGCCTTCTAAATATGCAATAAATCCCTTCAGAAATCCCTGAGCATTTCAATGTTGTCAAGTAGAGCGTTTGTCTGCTTACCTTATTACATTATCAAGGTGACATATGTAGCCCGTCAGAGAATTTTTGAGATTATTACATCCTACAATCTGGCTGAATCATTCTGTTTAGTTTCAATACTGCCCATTACACATTTGTCAAAGTCTGGCTGTGTTAATTAATCAATGCCATAATGGTAATAACACTGATAGTTATGTTATTCAAGGAAATCCAACCAATGCCAAGATTAATCCCCTGGGCTATGCAATTCCTTCTATCTCACGGTCCAAAAGACAGCAAATAAATAGTAGCGAAATCTAATAAGAAGCAATTAATTTAGCTACATTTAGCTTCCTAAGAGAGAAGTCACTGGAATGTATTATCTTGTTCAGTATCTCAGACAGTCACTAACTTTTCATTTTCTCATCGCTGTCGAGGTCTGTTCATAACAGCAAAGAAATTAAACTGCTGGATGAATTCATTAGGTCAAGCAGTATCTGTGGAGACAAACGATGGTCAACATCCTGATCCCTTCAGGATCTTGACCTAAAACATCAACTATCTCATTCCTTTCACAGATAATGCTTGACCTGCTGAGTTCTTCTGGCTGCTGGCTTTTTGCCCTAGACTGCAGCTTCTGTTGACTCTTACTTCTTCCTGTTTGTAACAGAGTGGTTGTGGAATAATTCTGAACTCTGATTCTGGAAGACTAATATTTATGAGAATAAGAGACAAAAAGGTTCAAAGGATGATGATTTTGCTGGAGTAGCAAGTCTGCAAGCAAGCAAGCACTGAAGTTTTAAGGTGATCACCTAGATTTTGCTCATGTTTTAACGACCTAAGCTTTGAAAAGTTAGTGTTAGGAGGAAACAAGGCACATTTGATGAAAGGGCTTCAAAAGCAGGGGCTACCCTGCATGACAAAAGAAAACAGATTTAAATCAAGAAGCAAAATGAGGCATTCAGTAAGGGTCAGCTCAATGTGCAACAGAGAATGAAGAAGCATAAAAACTTTCCAGAGGGAAACTGAAAAAGAAAGCAGGAGCAACACATACAAAATGCTGGAGGAACTCAGCAGGTCAGGCAGCATGTACGGAAATGAGTAAACAGTCGACATATCGGGCCAAGACTGGAGAGAGAGAGAGAGAGAGAGAGAGGGAAGATGCCAGAATAAAATAGTGGGAGGAGGGGAAGCAGGACAGTTAGAAGGTGATAGGTGAGGCCAGGTTGGTAGGAAAAATAAAGGACTGGAGAGGAAGGAATCTGATAGGAGAAGGGGAGGAGGAGGGGACCCAGGGGGAGGCGATAGGCAGGTGAGAAGAGGGAAGAGACCAAAATGGGGAATAGAAGAAGAGGGGAAGGGGAGGGATTTTTTTTTACCAGGAGGAGAAATTGATATTAATGCCATCAGGTTAAAGGCTACCCAGACTGAATACAAGGTGTTGGCCGTCCACTCTGAGGGTGGCCTCATCGTGGCACAAGATAATAATAAGATCAACATAATAAGAGGAAAATAAGATGCTAGGAAAGAGTCTGGGCATAACATGCATGTGTTGAGGATTTGAGAACAGAGCTGAAGGGCCTGCACAGAGTCTACCTCCTTCCTTTTCTCCCATCTGCCCCTGCTCTTCCCCAGTCTTCTGGCTTCTCCCTAAAGTCTTGCATCTCTAAAGGCAAGCCGAATAGAACAAGCCAGCAACTAAAACACATAAAAGTTGCTGGTGAACACAGCAGGCCAGGCAGCATCTCTAGGAAGAGGTACAGTCGAAGTTTCGGGCCGAGACCCTTCATCAGGACTAACTGAAAGAAGAACCAGTAAGAGATTTGAAAGCCAGCAACTAATCTGTGCGGAGAGAAGAACCTTCATGCAAGGTATTTCTTGTTTTCAAACACCCTCATGTTCAGCCTGATCTCATTCTGTAGCCTCTAACACTCAATCATTTATTGCACATAGTTAATTATTAAAAAGTTCCTGCAACTTTGAGTCATGTCCTCCAGCTAACTTGAGTTACTCCTGTTAATGGATTCCAAATTCACTGAAGTAAAAACTATTTTTCTTCTGAAGAATTGACAACCGACCTTCAGCTTGTATGCAGCAAAATGTCTTAAGACCATACCTATCTTTGCATCAATCTATTCTCCTGAGATTCCTGGAAATATTATTCTTTCCCTCTGCCTTTAGGCTTTTCCCAAGCGATGATTCTACAAGCAGCAGTAACGCACACCATGATGCTCCACAACAGGCAATATGTCACATTCTCCTGGCACCAGCACGACTACCAGAATCCACTGGAGAATATAACTAATGACACTGACAAACGTGGACTGGGTGACACTTAATTCACAAGGAACAAATGTATGTGGAGGACAGAGAAAGCTGACTTCCCTGACATATCACTATTGTGTAAGTGAGGGATGGACTTACTCTCATCCTGCCTCAGAAAAGAGCTTGATGATAAATCCAAATATCTTGAACCCACATGCAATCTGTTGCTCTAAGCAGCCACACATGGTATTGAAATTTTTGCAAGGCAGCAATCAAATGAGTAGGTGCTGTAGTGTGACTGGGAAGTACATGAACCCTGAAGGTTACCTCTATGAGTGCAGAAAGATGAGCTTTCAGTCACAAATGCGGCAGTACAGTGGTGTAGTGGTTACCAAACTGCTGTCTGTACATTCTTCTCATGATCACAGGATGTCCCTCTGGGTGGTTCAGTTTCCTCACATATTCCAAAAAGATGTTCAGGTTAGGGTTAGTAATTTGTGGGGATCTATCTTGGTGACGGAGCATGACGACGCTTGCTCAACACAATTGTATTGGTTTGATTTTACACAAACAACACATTTCACTGAATCTTTCAACGCGCATGTGAAAAATAGAGATAATCTTTAATCACATGTTGCCACTGCTACCACTGCCACCTTGGCACTTGCTAATTGAAGTTTATTGCTCTCAGTATTAAACCATTCAGGAATGGCCACTTGAAAAGGTATGACAAAATCCAAAAGCAGAAGTAAATATAAGCCAAGCCTTTGCACTATGTAGCACCCTCAAAGGACAGCGCGTGTCAGAGAATGGGCAGGTGTCACGGCATATCTCATGTGTCATTGGTTGAAGAAGGCCACTCAGAATGTTCTTCAACACAAATGGTTTGCTCTGGAATAAACTCAAACAAACTGCAGAGATTAAATAATATTTTTCATTTCAAAAAAGTGATGTGATTTCTCCTCAACGTGGATACTGGTTGCAAGCTGGAGACATTGAGGTACTGTGCGCTGAGAAAGGGTGCACGGTGACAATTTGACTCAGGGAGAGACAAGATGGCATATTTCAGGAAGTGACACGCTGTCGGTGTGCACTGCAAAGCAGTGTTGGACTATGCCAGTGTCCACTCATCGTTCCCAGTCACAGCTGTCTATATTACTGTAAGTCTGCTCTGTTCATATCAGGAACTTCCTCATTCTCATAGCCGGCTGTCGGCTCACCACCTTGTTAATGAAATGTTTGTATACCATTTAAGAACTGAAGGAGTTGTTAACTAGACTTTAGATCAGCACCACGCATAGGCAACTGCAGAATCCCCACTTTGCGCTCAGTCAGGCAGTATCATGAACCTATGTGTTTCTGTCCTCTGTTCTTGAGTAAGAGATTCTAGCTGGCAATATTAACCACTGACTATCTTCAGTTAAGTTCTTTAAACTTTCAAATAATCAAGGCACCATGGGCTGGTTTATGATAAAATCAATAGAGGAGGATGTTTGCAGGCTCCTTTGAAATTGATCGATTAGGAAGATTAGCAGAACAAAGGCACATGAAATTTAGTCCAACAGGTGTGAGGTAATGTACTTTGGAAAGACTAGTAAGAGTAGGATACAAGCCACAAATGGTAGGGCTAATGTGGTACTAAGAATCAGAAGGGCCCTTGCGTACAAGTCAAAAGATCGATTGTGAAGGTGACAGCACAGGTGAAAAAGGAAAAGTAGACAATACATTAGTCAGGGCACAGCATGTAAGAGCAGGAAGGTTATGCTTCATTTTCATAAACCATTAGTGAGATCACAGCTGGTGTACCATGCATAGTTCTGCTCAGAGGGCACGATTTACACTGTTGTATGTTTCAATTACGAAGAGTGATGGGATAGACTAAGTTTCTTTTCCAAGGAGCTGAGGAGGCTGAGGGGAGATGTGATAAAAGTATGTAAAATTATGATGGGCAAAGATAAGGAAACGATTTTGGATGGCAGAAGTTTTGAAAGCTAAAAGGCATGGGTTTAAGGTAAGGGACAAAGGTTTAGAGGGGATCTGGGAAAAAACACTTCCAGCCAGAGGGCGATTGGAACCTGGAGCACACTGCCTGAGTGGGTGGTGAAGGCAGGTAAACTCACAAAGTTTGGGAAATATCAAGATGAGCATTATAGTTGTTAGCCCATAGAAGGTTGCAGACCAAATGGACTGAAAGGCCTGATTCTGTACCATACCCATCTATGATTCTATGTTCATCATAACATATTCTCACTGGATAATGGCATTAGAATGCAAGATCACAACCTAACTCACAAAGCAGTGCATTTTGTGAAGAGGGATATTTTCCTCTTCATAAGTGATCAGAAATGTGGTCAGATGCCAGATGAAGTCCTGCTGGTTAAATGAGTTTCATCTACAGTATAATGCTCAGGGCTCTTGACAAGCCTACAGTGTGACAACAATTAACTGCTGGGAATGTAATAAACATGAAAGTCGTAGTTTTGTTATTTCTAGCCACACATTTCAATTAATCTCTATATCCTGTGGATACTTCACAATTCGGTTTGAATCATCTTGATAAAAGCAGAAAAAAATATTTTCATCAAAGAGCTTTGGACTCCTGGCACGTCTGGAAAAAGTATTTTTTGAAGTAGTACTCCTATGGCCAGGCTGTAGATGGACACTTATACAAATGAGGCATAATCTTCACTGAGGGAAATGTAAATTAAACTGACTTATTGTACTAGAAGCCATACCCAATCCTTCAGCACCACTTTGTCTCAGATTCCCCCAACAATAGCAGACTTTTTACTACTCACCCCCTCCACTCAGTCACGTCCCTGAGACCCTTTCTGACTGGTGACCTTGTTCGTATCATTCAACTGATGAACTAATATCACTGTACCTGCCTTCGGATGTATCCAATTCTTTACTGGATGGATAAAGGAAGATAGTCCATAATTGTAAGCATAAGTGCTACACCTGTCCCTACACCTCCTCTCTTGCCACCATTCAGGGCCCCAAATAGTCCTTCCAGGTGAGGCAACACTTCACTTGCAAATCTGTTGGGGTCATCTATTGCATCCGGTGCTCCTGGTGCGGCCTCCTCTACATCGGTGAAACCCGATGCAGATTGGGGGACCCCTTCGTCGAGCACCTCCACTCCGTCCGCCACAGCAGACAGGATCTCCCGGTAGCCACCCACTTCAACTCTGCTTCCCATTCCCATTCAGATATGTCCATACATGGCCTCCTCTGCTGCCATGATGAGGCTAAGCTCAGGTTGGAGGAGCAACACCTCATATACTGTCTAGATCCAGCCCCTTGGTATGAACATAGAATTCTCCAACTTCCGGTAATTCCCTTCCCCTCCCTTCCTCTATCCTTATTTCACATCACCTCCCTCATAGTTCCGCCTCCTTCTACTACTGCGTATTGTTCTCCTGTCAATCACCTCCTTGCTTTCCCTCCCCCACCCCTTTGTCTTTCAAATTACTGTTTTTTTCAACTACCAGCATTCTTCAAACCCTCCCCAAAGTTCTTCCTTCAGTCCTGACGAAGGGTTTCGGCCTGAAACGTCGACTAATCTTTTCAACTGATGCTGACTGACCTGCTGAGTTCCTCCAGCGCGTTGTGAGTGTTCCATCATCAGTTGCTCAGTCCTTGTTTGTTCCCAGGATACTGACGGACTTTTACTGCTGTACCATTGAGAGCATACTCACCAATTGCATCTCAGTTTGGTACGGCAATTGTCCCATATTGGACCGCAAAGCACTCCAGCATGTGGTGAAAACTGACCAGCAGATTATCGGCACCCAATTGCCCACCATTGAGAACATCTACCATAAACGCTACCTGGGCAGGGTGAAAAGCATTATCAGGGATGCATCTTACCCTAACCATGGACTTTTTACTCTCCTCCCATCTGGTAGGCACTACAGGAGCCTCCGCTCCCACACCAGCAGGCACAGGAAGAGCTTCTTCCCTGAGGCTGTGACACTGCTGAACCTCTCATCACAGCGCTAAGCAGTATTGCATCCGTATTATACTGTCTCAGTACTTTTATATTTGTGTGCTGTAGCACTTTTTTTATTCACAGTTGTTTTCTAAATAACACTATTCTTTGCATTTCTGGTCAGATGCTAAATGTATTTCGTTGGCTTATCTGTACTCGGCACAATGACAATAAAGTTGAATCTAACTAATACCACTAATACTATTGCGACTGCTTGATTCTTCTACATTAATTTCAGTCAAAGTTCAAAGTAAATTTTAATATCAAAGTACATATACAGCCTATACAGCCATATACAGCCTATACAGCCCTGAGATTCACTGTCTTGTGAGCATACTCAACAAATCTATAGAATAATAACCATAACAGAACCAATGAAAGATCACCAACAATGGTGTTCAACCAAAGTGCAGAAGACAACAAACTGTGCAAGTACAAAAAGAATAATAATAAATAAATAATCAATAAATATCGAGAACATGAGACAAATAGTCCATGAAAGTGAATCCATGGGCTGTGGGGATATTTCAAAGATGGGGCAAGTGACGTTGAGTGAAGTTATCCCCGTTGGTTCAAGAGGCTGATGGTTGAGGGGTAGTAACTGTTCCTGAACCTAGTGGTGAAAGTCCTGAGGCTCTTTTACTTCCTTCCTGAGTCAATGTAGTTTATGTTTATTTGTTTTCCTCCTTGGTAGCAGGTGTCATGGTGTTTTGGGGAGCTGATGTTCTATCGCCGTTTTGTCCTTGGGCAGATGCCACTTTAGTTGATCTTGGCAAGGCCAGTCTTTCTCGGTATGCACAACCAGTAGATTTGAAGAAAATAAATAAATTTCCTAAAGAATGAAATTCAGAGGCCATCCTTTATGTGTAGTGAGATATAACAATACTGTACTTAAAATATCTCAACCAGAACTTATTATGAAAGATCCATGTCAGGCCACAGTCCATGCAGTGTTCAATTCAACACAGCTGCTAAAATATGTTCAAATTGTAAAATCTTTAAGTGATTGATTGTGCAGGATTCTCGCAGTGCAGCTAGTAGAGGTGCTGCCTCACTGCTCCGGCGACCTGGGTTCAGTCCTCACGTTGGGTGCTCCCTGTGTGGAGTTTGCATGTTCTCCCTGTGAACACGTGGGCTTTCTCCCACGTCACAAAGACTTACAGGTTTGTTAACCGCTGTAAATTGTCCTGAGTGGTAGAATCTGAGAGAGTTGATGGGAATGTGGGGAGATTAATCTAGTTAGGGTAGGATTTGTGTATAGATGAATACATGATGGTCAGCATTGTCTCTGAGGGCCGAGTAGCCTGCTTCTCTATGATTTTGCGATATTTAACATTCCCTATTTGTCTGCCTTGTCAACACTGAATAATGAGTTATCACCTACTTAATTTTTACAAACAACCATTTTGAGATCAGAGAGGCTGTTACTCAATAAATATTTAACCATTCTCACCAGGTACTTGGTTGGCATATGAATCCGTTCATCTCTGGAGAGACTAGATTTAAATCCAGGCCAGATGGGGAGATAAATTACTTTTTGCCTTATGGCTACAATATTTCAGTTTGAAATAACCTTGTGTAGGCTTAACCCAATTCCTTCGCTATGCCCATAGCAACACTTCTCATAATTTAGACAAGCTGACATAAAATTGGCAATCACATTAAAAAACCTGCCACTTTCATACTATCTCTGCGGACTGAGGTAACTCTTAGGTGTGACAATTTTTAATTCAACTCAATTGTTCCCACAAGGTTAAACTAGACCTATATTCACAATATTGGGCTTCCTTCAAAACTCAGAGCAACATGCATTTAAGTAGTACCTCTAGAACAGCAAGTTGCTTCGCAGCAAAATTTGATACTCATTCACACGAGATAGTATTCTGTCAGTATGCCTTAATTTAAGGTAGAGACGTTTTAATGGGAAACTTAAAGGCTGATTTTAGAGAGACTCAGAGGGAATTCCAGAGTTTCAGGACAGGGCAGATGGCCCCTCCCCCCATCTTTTTTTATTATTCTGGCGTCTTCCCCCTTCCATTTCAGTCCTGAAGAAAGGTCTCAGTCCAAAACGTCAACTGCTTATTCATTCCATCGATGATACCAGACCTGCCAGGTTCCTCCAGCATTTCATGTGTGTTGTTTTAAATGGCTTGCTGTTTGTGAAGCATTTAAATCAAGGCTGATCACAGGGCCAAAAGTCAGGGAGTTCAGATGCCTCAGATGCTTGCGGGGCTGAAGGAGTTTGCAGATATTGGGGCAGTCTAGACCTTAAAGTTATTTGAAAACAAGGATAAAAATGTATAACTCAAAGTACTGCTAACACAGAACCAGTATAGATCAATAAGCAAGGTGCTGATGACTAACCTGATTTTAAGGGAGTTTTCAGTCCTCGAGAAACAAATGAATAGACAGTCAGCCTGAAACATCAACTCTTGATTCATTTCCACAGATGCTGCCTGACCTGCTGAGTTTCTCCAGCATTTTGTGGGTGTGTTGTTTAAGGTTAGGGTGTTAGATCAGACTAGACATAAAGCAAATCACTGGGACAGAACTTAGAGTAAAATCAGAAACATTGTGAAAAGAAAATCGTTTTTGTGCTTGTTCCTTCCTTGCGATATCAAAAAAAAACCATGTAAATGTGACAATAGATCAAGGGTAACAGAAATTGTGATAAATTACAAGGAAAAAATAGCATGAAAAATTAATACTGATTTAGGGAAGGATGCATGGTTAAGGGTAAAGATTTATTGGGAAAGGTTCTTTCATTCTCTATTGATAATGAAATTGTTAACATACAGTATAAAGGAAATGTTTCTGAAGTTGATATAATAAAATAATTCCCAGCAGATAATTCAAAATAGAAATGCTTCGGGTTCCATCTGGCTATGCTATAACCAATCCAGAACCCAAGCTAACATTAGTAACTAAAGGGGAAATATTCTTCAATTTCAACATCCTTGAACTTGAAACACCCACAAAGAAAGTTGTTACCGATCTTCCCTTTCTGTAAATCTAAATAATTATTTCTCACATCAGATTTCAGAAAGCCATTATTTCACTGCAGATGTTTTTACTAAAATCTGTTGCTACTGTTTATTTCCAGACCAGTGAGTAAATGACCTTCCGATGTCTTGGTCTACAGAAATTTGGTTCTGATAGTTAAGCAATGCTGTTGATGCTCCAGCTATAGCAAAACATCTGCCGTGTGAACATTGAATAAGCCAATTATCCTTGATATTGCAAAGCACTGGCTGTGATTGAAAATCCCCGGTTTGGATACCCAATTATCCACAGCTTATAATTCCCAATTCTATGATACTTAAAGGCTTTCTGCTGTTTGTATCTGGCAGACTGTTTAAAATGTAACTCCATTGTGTTGCTGGCAGTAATCTCCACTATCAGTTTATAAAGGTAGATCAATTAAATTAAATTTCATGAGAACACCCTTTGTATACAGAATCCATAGCCAAACCTCTTAAAAAGATCTTTATTGCCATTCCCATCGATTTTTTTTATATTTGAATAAAGCTATGCCTGGCACAGACACCAAGGACAAAGCTGAGTTGGTGAGAACAGAACAATGCTACTGTTTCTCCCCTTCCAGACACTGAGATAACTAAATTGCTTAGCAGACACTGTAAAGTATAATAATACAGTGTTGCATGTGTACCAACTGGAGTCAAATACAATGAACTTTTCTCATGTGTTGTCACTTACCACATTTTGGGGGGTGATTTCCATCATGTTGTGCATTTTCCGGGGCTAGACCATTAATATACCCCATATTCTTAAGCAAACACTGTCACCAGCAGACATTCTGATCCACAAAATATCGTGTCACCTCGGGAATATATCTCCTGCTGTCTCTGTACTGTCAGTGACATAAACGAACACTTCCCTGAAAAGGTGACCTTCAGCACTCACCCATGTATGTTGGGACACTGAAGATCGAACCACAACCTGTACCAGTGTTGAGATGAGGCTTGCAGCCCGTGCACCATTACCAAACATATTCTATCAGCTTGCTACCCCTCAGATGTTAGAAGAAGGGAGAGAACAGGAGCTTAAAGGGGTGGCAGGAGACCGGTGTGTGGAAAGAGGTTGGAAGATCACAGCTGAAGTTCAGGGAATCACAATGGATAGAAGATGGCAGATCCAAGGAAGAGTTAAGATGATTGGCTGAAGACAGGGATAGGAGATCATAGTGGTGAGAGAAGATCAGAAAGAATAGAGGACAGAGAGTGAAGAGGAGAGGGAGTGGACAGAAAATTGGGGGATAAAAAAGAGACTGATGTGGAAAAAGAAAAGTATGAAGAGGCAAGGGGGGAGGAGTTGTAAGAGTAACCAGGAAGGAAATGGCACAGGAGGAAACAAAGATCAAAGTTAAAGAACGACTCTTGATTGTTCAGGGGAAAGCTAAAGGTGGATGATTGGAATGGAGTAAAAACAGGATATTAAACATGAAAAAAGATAGGATTGGTGGAAAGAAGAAGAAATGGGTGAAATTAGAAGATCAAAGGGGAGAGAAATCATTAAAAGCAGATTGGAGTGTGTAAGTGAGGTAAGAAAAGGCACAATCTATGATGCAGCCAAACTCTTTAAACACACCCATATTCCATTCACACATCTGTGTACAGAGCCTGTGACAGTAGGACCATGAGCTGAAACATTGTTTTGCATAAGTTATAAGGAGTTTCTAAATGCACTTCAACATTATGATACTTGTTTGTTTTTAATTTGTACTGAACTATGAAAATGTAAACTATAAAAAGTGTTTGCCTTGCTGCATTTGACTGCTTGCTACGCTTGCATGCTGTGTGCCTCTGGATTCAGCTTAGAAAATAAATTCATCCAAATGTTTATCTGCCTGCTTTCACACAGGGCAAGACAAAGTAGGAAATGTTTTCGTAAATCCTCCTGTACATTGATCAGCCAACTAATTTGATTCCCGAGCATATTGTTTTCAACAGCTTCAGGTACATTCAGGTATGGAAATGCTAATCAGTAGTTCCTGAGGGGACTTCAAGCTTCAAGATTGAATATTATTTATTGTTATCCTTCAGTACCTGAGTGTAAAGGGGAATTAAATGTTTGTTGCTTTGGATCTGATGTGACATAAAATATACAATAAGCATAAAGAATGCAATAAAAAGAACTGGAAGAACACAATTAGATACAATAGGGTCTTTTAAGAGACTCTCAGGTAGGAACACGGAGCTTAGAAAAATAGAGCACTATGCATTAGGGAAATTCTAGGCAGCTTCTAGAGTAGGTTAAAGGTCGGCAGAACAGGTTAAAGGGCCTGTAATGTGTTGTAAATGTTCTATGTTTCTAATAGATATAAATATGAAAACAATTCTGTAAAACACAATGTACAAGTAACTGTCATAAACATAGATTGTTTGTGGGTACATAAAGTGATGCCAGGTGATGTATCTGTAGTGGTGGTGGGATGGGTGAATGGAAGAAGGTGTTAATCAGCCTGACTACTCAGGGGAAATAACTATTTTCAGTCTAGTGGTCCTGGCATGGGTGCTGCATCGCCTCTGCCCTGATGAGAGTGGGACAAAATGTCCATAAGCAGGGTGGGTGGGATCCTTCATGACATTGTTGGCCTTTTTCCTGCACTTTTCTATATATTTGTGTCCTTAATGGTGGATAGGTCAGTGCTGATAATGCGTTGGGCAGGTTTAACTATCCATTGTAGAGCCCTCCAATCCACAGCAGTGCAGCTCCGTACCACAGAGTAATGCAGCATGTTAGGATGCTCGCCACTGCGCCCTTGCAGAAGATCATGAGTATTGGTGCACCAGCTCTCTTCAGCCTCCTCAGAGTGTAAAGGTATTGGTGAGTTTCTTGGCTGTGGAGGCTGTGTTCTGGGGCCATGAGAGGTTGTGCAAGATGTGTACTCCCAGGAGTTTGAAACTACTCTCAGTTTTGACTCAGTTTTTCACCAATGTGAGGAGTGATTCAAGTTTTCTTGAAGTCAATAACCATCTCCTTTGTCTTGTTGATATTGAGGAAGAGAGTACTTGTCTGACACCAATCCGATTACAGAACATAAGCTACCTGAACATGAACTCTTGCATGGGGCAACTACTGTTGGCAGAATTTCAGATGGTGGCAAGAGGGCATATAAGACTGAGATATATCAGCTAGTTGAGTGGTGTCACAGCACAACCTTGCACTCAACGTCATTAAGACCAAAGAACAGATTGTGGACTTCAGAAAATGTAAGACAAGGGAACACAGCCCAGTCCTCATAGAGGAAACAGAAATAGGAAAAATAAGCAACTTCAGGTTCCTGGGTGTCAATATCTCTGAGAATCTAACATACCAATGCAGCTGCAAAAAAGGCACAACAGCAGCGAGGATTCATTAGGAATTTGAGATTTGGTATGCTACCAAAGACACTCACAGATTTCTACAGGTGTATCGTGCAGAACACTCTAACTGGCTGCATCACCATCTGGTATTGGGGGGGTGGGGGAGGGCTACGGCACAGGATCAAAAGCTACAGAGAGTTGTAATCTTAGTCAGCTCCATCATGGGCACTAGCCTCCAAAGTATCCAGGACATCTTCAAGGAGCTGTGCCTTAGAATGGCAGCATCTATCATTAAGGACCTCATCACTCAGGTCATGCCTTGTTCTCATTGCTACCATCAGGAAGGAGATACAGAAGCCTGAAGTCACACACTCAGCGATTCAGGAACAGCTTCTTCTCCTCTGCCATACAATTTCTGAATGGACATTGAACCCATGAACACTACCTCACTACTCTTTTGATTTCTACTTTTGCACTACTTATTTAATTTAACTATTTAATATACACACTTACTGTAATTCACGTTTTCTTCTCTATTATTATGTATTGTATTGTACTGCTGCAACAAAGACAGCAAATTTCACAACAAATGCCGGTGATATTCAACCCAATTCTGACTCTGAAATATCATCCCATCATCTCTCAGTCATTCTTTGCAGCCACTCTTCCCCTCAACAAATTGTTCCCCTTTAGTCTTCAATCTCTGCCTCAGCTCTGCAGTTGTTTGTCATCTCCCAATGTCTTCCCGTGACCAGTAGTGTGCCTTGGGGATCTGTTCTGGGACCCCTACTCTTTGTCATTTTTATAAGTGACCTGGATGAGGAAGTGGAGAGATGGGTTAGTAAATTTGCTGATGACACAAAGGTTGGGGGTGTTGTGGATAGTGTGGAGGGCTGTCAGAGGTTACAGCAGGACATTGATAGGATGCAAAACTGGGCTCAGAAGTGGCAGATGGAGTTCAACCCAGATAAGGGTGAGGTGGTTCATTTTGGTAGGTCAAATATGATGGCAGAATATAGTACTATTGGTAAGGCTCCTGGCAGTGTGGAGGATCAGAGGGATCATAGGGTCCAAGTCCATAGGACACTCAAAACTGCTATGCAGGTTGACTCTGTGGTTAAGAAGGCATATGGTGCATTGGCCTTCATCAATCATGGGATTGAATTTAAGAGCCGAGAGGTAATGTTGCAGCTATATAGCACCCCAGTCAGACCCCACTTGGACTACTGTGCTCAATTCTGGTTGCCTCACTACAGGAGCGATGTGGAAACCATAGAAAGGGTGCAGAGGAGATTTACAAGAATGTTGCCTGGATTGGGGAGCATCCCTTATGAGTGAACTCGGCCTTTTCTCCTTGGAGCAACAGAAGATGAGAGGTGACCTGATAGAGGTGCATAAGATAATGAGAGGCATTGATCGTGTGGATAGTCAGAGGGTTTTCCCCAGGGTTGAAATGGCTAGCATGAGAGGGCATAGTTTTAAGGTGCTTGGAAGTAGGTACAGAAGAGATGTCAGGGATAAGTTCTTTATGCGGAGAGTGGTGAGTGCGTGGAATGGGCTGCCGGCAACGGCGGTGGAGGCGGAAATGATAGGGTCTTTTAAAAGGCTCCTGGATAGCTACATGGAGCTTCGAAAAATAGAGGGCTATGGGTAAAACCTAGGTAGTTCTAAGGTTGGGGCATGTTCGGCACAGCTTTATGGGCTGAAGGGCCTGTATTGTGCTGTAGGGTTTCTATGTCTTACCTATCCAGTTCAATGTAGACTCAAACCATAAAAATAGTCAGGACTCAGTACAACGGCATGAGTGACCCTGGTCATTCCGTGAATTAAGAGTTTTTCACACAATTCCATTATGGATAGTTTAGCAAAACAGCTTAAAACTCAAAAGAAAATATTATAATTAACTAAGAAACAAAGACATAGATATTATCTACATAAGGTGGCTTATCTACATAAGATCAGAGTGGTCGGCTATGTGCGGAACCAAAGGAAATGGGGAAGATCTTAAATAGGTTTTTTGCATCTGTATTTACTAAGGAAACTGGCATGAAGTCTTTGGAATTGAGGGAATCAAGTAGTGAGATCATGGAAACTGTACAGATTGAAAAGGAGGAGGTGCTTGCTGTCTTGAGGAAAATTAAAGTGGATAAATCCCCGGGACCTGACAGAGTGTTCCCTCGGACCTTGAAGGAGCCTAATGTTGAAATTGCAGGGGCCCTGGCAGAAATATTTAAAATGTCACTGTCTACGGGTGAGGTGCCGGAGGATTGGAGAGTGGCTCATGTTGTTCCGTTGTTTAAAAAAGGATCGAAAAGTAATCCGGGAAATTATAGGCCGGTGAGTTTAACGTCGCTAGTAGTTAAGTTATTGGAGGGAGTACTAAGAGACAGAATCTACAAGCATTTGGATAGACAGGGACTTATTAGGGAGAGTCAACATGGCTTTGTGCGTGGTAGGTCATGTTTGACCAATCTATTGGAGTTTTTCAAGGAGGTTACCAGGAAAGTGGATGAAGGGAAGGCAGTGGATATTGTCTACATGGATTTCAGTAAGGCCTTTGACAAGGTCCCGCATGGAAGGCTAGTTAGGAAAATTCAGTCGCTAGGTATACATGGAGAGGTGGTAAATTGGATTAGACATTGGCTCAATGGAAGAAGTCAAAGAGTGGTGGTAGAGAATTTCTTCTCTGAGTGGAGGCCTGTGACTAGCGATGTGCCACAGGGATCAGTGCTGGGTCCATTGTTATTTGTCATCTATATCAATCATCTGGATGATAATGTGGTAAATTGGATCAGCAAATTTGCTGATACAAAGATTGGAGGTGTAGTAGACAGTGAGGAAGGTTTTCAGAGCTGCAGAGGGACTTGGATCAGCTGGAAAAATGGGCTGAAAAATGGCAGATGGAGTTTAATACAGACAAGTGTGAGGTATTGCACATTGGAAGGACAAACCAAGGTAGAACATACAGGGTTAATGGTAAGGCACTGAGGAGTGCAGTAGAACAGGGGGATCTGGGAATACAGATACAAAATTCCCTAAAAGTGGCGTCACATGTAGATAGGGTCGTAAAGAAAACTTTTGGTACATTAGCCTTTATTAATCAAAGTATTGAGTATAAGAGCTGGAATATTATGATGAGGTTGTATAAGGCATTGGTGAGGCCGAATCTGGAGTATTGTGTTCAGTTTTGGTCACCAAATTACAGGAAGGATATAAATAAGGTTGAAAGAGTGCAGAGAAGGTTTACAAGGATGTTGCCAGGACTTGAGAAACTCAGTTACAGAGAAAGGTTGAATAGGTTAGGACTTTATTCCCTGGAGTGTAGAAGAATGAGGGGAGATTTGATAGAGGTATATAAAATTATGATGGGTATAAATAGAGTGAATGCAAGCAGGCTTTTTCCACTGAGGCAAGGGGAGAAAAAAACCAGAGGACATGGATTAAAGGTGAGGGGGGAAAGGTTTAAAGGGAACATTGGGGGGGGGCTTCTTCACACAGGGAGTGGTGGGAGTATGGAATGAGCTGTCAGATAAGGTGGTAAATGCAGGTTCTTTATTAACATTTAAGAATAAATTGGACAGATACATGGATGGGAGGTGTATGGAGGGATATGGTCTGTGTGCAGGTCAGTGGGACTAGGCAGAAAATGGTTCGGTACAGCCAAGAAGGGCCAAAAGGCCTGTTTCTGTGCTGTAGTTTCTATGGTTTCTAGGTGCTATAAAAAAGCTGTCCTATGGAAGTTCACATAAAATAATAATATTGCAATTATCTGTAAACCTCTGTTATTTACTCTTATAAAGCTGAATTGAATGAACAATGAATAGATATGATTAGCTCAGTCTCTAATCATTCAAACTCAGTGACCTTGGTACCAGGATTGACAAAGATAACATTGTGAAAGAAAATAGTTACAATAACTCATTAATGCCAAAGCTCACTTCGCTCAATTATCCTAGCAAATGATGGCCTTGCCTCCTTGTACTGCTCTTCCTCCCCCATTCCACTTAATGATACTGGAGGTTTGAGACATTAAATGCTTACATGGACTTTGGAATGAATTGATCTGCAACACACAGATGATAAAATCAGCCTCTCAATTTTTTTCCCAATTTACAAAGTTCTCACATTTCAGAATCAGAATCAGGTTTATTATCACCTGCATGTGATGTGAAATTTGTTAACTTAGCAGCAGCAGGTCAATGCAATATATAATCTAGCAAAGAAAAATAATAATAATAAATAAAATAAAAATAATAATAATAAATGAGTAAATCAATTACAGTGTACGTATATTGAATGGATTTTTTAATACGTGCAAAAAACAGAAATACTGTATATTAAAAAAAGTGAAGTAATATCCAAGGGTTCAATGTCCATTTAGGAATTGGATGGCAGAGGGGAAGAAGCTGTTCCTGAATCGCTGAGTGTGTGCCTTCAGGCTTCTGTACCTCCTACCTGATGGTAACAGTGAGAAAAGGGCATGCCCTGGGTGCTGGAGGTCCTTAATAATGGACGCTGCCTTTCTGAGACACCGCTCCCTGAAGATGCCCTGGGTATTTTGTAGCCTAGTACCCAAGATGGAGCCAACTAAATTTACAACTCTCTGAAGCTTCTTTCGTTCCTGTGCAGTAGCCCCTCCATACCAGACAGTGATGCAGCCTGTCAGAATGCTCTCCACGGTACATCTATAGAAGTTATTGAGTGTATTGTTGACATGCCAAATCTCTTCAAACTCCTAATGTAGCCACTGTCTTGCCTTCTTTATAACTACATCAATAAGTTGGGACCAGGTTAGATCCTCAGAGATCTTGACATCCAGGAACTTGAAACTGCTCACTCTTTCCACTTCTGAATCCCTCTATGAGGATTGGTATGTGTTCTTTCGTCTTAACCTTCCTGAAGTCCACAAGCAGCTCTTTCATCTTACTGACATTGTGCCAGGTTGTTGCTGCGGCACCATTCCACTAGTTGGCATATCTCACTCTTGTACACCCTCTCATCACCACCTGAGATTCTACCAACAATGGTTGTATCGTCAGCAAATTTATAGATGGTATTTGAGCTATGCCTAACCACACAGTCATGTGTATATAGAGAGTAAAGCAGTGGGCTAAGCATACATCCCTGAGGTGCACCATTTTCTCTTCAGCTGAAAGGATGAAGCTTGTTGGGCAAACTAAATGAAAACATGTTTAATATCCATATGATACATTTCTTTAAGATTGTCCTAGCCAGAGGAGGTAATATAGATAAGCTCCCACTACCTATGAAATGCTCCCAATGCCATGTGTCTCAAATAGCCTCTGACAACCAAATCCAGCTCCTAGTCTTCACACGTGGCTTAGCTACCAAGCCTGGTGAAACTGCTTCCATTGACAGATAAAGGGGCAAAGGTGAGTTACTTGCCCTTCAGACAGACGGGGCTCATCAGCTATTGGTGGTAGCTCATCTAGAAGGAAAATTCCACCCGTGGGGAAGGTTTCAGGAATAAACACCAAGGAAAGATCTAAAGCTGCTGTCCCTAAGGCAGTCCATTGTTGATTTCAATGCTGACAGGCAACTCCTGTGAGGCTGCTGGTGCCAAACTTTATCGGTCTCTGCCATTCCTTTCGATTCATCAGCTGTGTGGAGGGGGGAGCCCAAAGGGTTGCCCTCCATATTGTGCTGCCCTAGATTGCATATCATGTAGACAACTAGGACGCAATATCCATAAATGACCCCAACCAAATGAGAGCCTCATTTCATTAAATTTGATCAATGTATACATCAGAGATAGATATTTTTGTGGTGTTTTATATTAAAATGGTATTTTTCTAGCACTATTGATCTGTTGGCATCCCTGATGTTTTGTAACTTTAGAAATAATATATTTTCTTTATTCAAAATTGATAGCATGAAGTATGTCTAACCATGCTGAATAGACACAATGAAGATCTGATTAATGGTAAGGGCTTCTAACATACCAAAAGTATTTGACATGTAATAAGGAAAACATGGTGAGATCAAAATAAGGACAAAGGATTTGGTACCGAAGTACAATTAAATGAGAATGAATGATAGAAGAATAACCCAGCGTGAGAGACAAAAGCAAGAATTTGACAAGCTAAAGAGTGGTGATCCAGCAGCAACCAAACTAGATTAACAGCTACTATGTACAAATACTGACAGTTTGGGGTCATAAGAAGTGAGCATAGGTTTGGAAAGGAACCAGAATGTATATTTCATGTTTGTGGCCATGACAAGGCTAATAGATGTTTGCACCAAGTTACAGAATAAAAACAAGCTATGAAAAATCACTAGTGTTCAAGTCTATATACTAATAGGAAGTTATTTTGTGTTGTTGCTGCTTCGGTCATTTGCCACTCACGTCCAGGTTGTGACCCATGATATTGAAAAGCACATTGCAGTTAAGCAAACCCTTGCAAGCAACCACTAAAAAATAATGATGGATTTGAAGGGAAGTACAGAAGACCACAGTTGTGAAAAAGAAAATAGATCAGAGATGTAGTTAAGATTCCACTAATGTTCAAAATAAACAGGAAGTAACAATGATTCTGCTGGGGCAGCTGAGGGTCCAGGATATTTCTCCTTGCTGTTTCATTTTAAACATAGAAAGGGATTTTAGAATCCAATAATCATAAGTTCAATACACAAATACGACTAAACAAACAACAGTTGCTTGGTGAATTTCTGTGGCTTTTTGTGGGACATTGCAAAGGGTAGAAGAAGACGACCCAGGGATTAGAGACTCGATGGGTTACTGACTGTTTAGTTAAATGGGAGTACTGCTCCACCACTATGGTGAATGTGTAACCCACAGCTCATGTTCTCAATATTATCTATCTATCTATCTATCCATCTATCTATATAACCATCTACCTATCCATTCATCCATCCACCTATCTATTGATCCATCTATCCATCCATTTATTTATTTGTTTGTTTATGGATTACTATTTTTTTGTAATTGCAGTTTGTCTTCTCGGCTGCTTGTTCACCTTTGTTTGTGTGTTGGTTTTCATTGATTCTATTGTGTTTCATGTATTTACTGTGATTACCTGCAGGAAAATAAATCTCAGCATTGTATATGGTGACATATACATACTTCGATAATGTTCACTTTGAACTTTGAGCCCAGCCCCTGTACTCATCCAGCCATTGCCAATGAGGAACAAAGCCAGATTACTGTAAGCAGACTTTCTTTCCAAGTTGTGAGAGGTCTAAGCAAACTATTGCAGAATTATGATTGTGCTCTGGCTCTTGCTGTTCAGTCACTGGGAAAGGCATGTTTTCTTCAATAGCCTACTCTCAGGGGTTCATTTCTCCACTGTGCGCTTGCAAGAAGGAATGCAAAATTCTGAAATCAGTCTCATTCATTGTTTGTAGCTGTTTGGCAAAAGATATTGACTTGTCTCCAGGTAAGATGGAACCAGATGGATGATGAAAATCACAGTAACGTAGGTAAAACCCACCTGTAACAGTATCATCTTTCCAACAAGATGTATGCTCATATGATTGACAAAGTCACACAGAAGTGAAAATCACTGTTAGATAAAATATGCACCAAGAATTTCTAAGAAGTAATTCTTATTTTGAAATATACCACTTTATTATCATGGGATTTTTTTTTTACAGTTGCAGTTCCAGACTGTTACTTCAGTCACCAGGATCTGAATAAAATGTGTTTGTTGGGAATTGTCAGTCCTGGGTTTTGCTTTTGCACCCAGTAAAGCCTAAAGGAGAGAGGATTGAGTGCAGTTAGAGGAAGTTTTGAATTAAGTGACTCTTTCATGAGCTGTAGTCTTGCGAAAAGAAATCATCCTCCGACACTGTTATGCAAGGACTCCTTTGAAGTGAAATACATCATTGTATTGTAAAGAATCATAGTAATACATTTATATGCATATAAATATTTTAACTCAGCATTATACAAATGAAAATCAGGTTTTCCCAGGATGAAATGTAACGAACCATTCCAAAGATTCGACCAAACAGTTCCAGTCATGAGTCATGCTTGCATCGGTCCCACAAATTCCAAGTTGATACGCAAGGAATGATATAATTCCCTGAGCAATGCTCCTGAGAATTTTTCCTGGAAAATTGGCCCATGCTTTTCTGAGATAAGCCTGTTCTTGTGCATTCTCAGAATAATATGGCTTTCAATGCACTTCTGAATGATCAAGTCTCCATCCATGGCTATGGTACTAATATCTACGGTCTCCTACGCCCTGACTGTAAACACCACCAGTAGATCTCCGTCACCTCACCTGTCTATCACCCTAGCTTCCCCCATTCTCCAATAATCCACCACTTATGGCCCAGATTTCTGTACTCAATCCGCAAAGAGACCTGATGTGAGCTCTGACAGTGAAAGAATTCCATATCCATCCCTAATCCTCAACACTAACTGAGGATCCTACTGTATCCTCAAAGCCTGGCCTAGGTTTTGTCTGATCTGTGACCCCATCACTCGTGAAACCCTCTTCCGACTCTCAACTTCGAAACATTGCACCTCCATTCTCCCATGGCTCCTGTACTTGAACCCACTGCCGTGCTCACCTGATAATTTTCTTTACCCTACCTGCATGATCACGGTGAGCAAAGGCACATATGTAAGTTGTATCCAGTAAACCAACAGCAACCTTTTATTACATTTCCCCTGGTGCCAAGCATCCCCTAAGCCACAGATAGCAGGCCTCAGCAGCTGATTCTACTTGCAAGATAAATTTTGTGTAAGACAAATAGATTGTTCCATTGTAAATTGATACTAAACAGTAAAAAGTGGGTTTTGTATAATTTTGTAATTATCTCCTCCTATAGATTCTTTGCTCATATATGCTGCGCATGTAATATCAGCTCCAAACTTGCATGGTAGAGTAGTGGTCAGCACCACGCTTTCGGGTACCAGTGACCCGGGTTTAACTCCCGCCGCTGCCTGTAAGAGGTTTGTACCTTCTCCCTGTGACTGTGTGGGTTTCCTCTGGGTGCTCCAGTTTCTTCCCACATTCCAAAAATGTACTGGTTGGTAGGTTAATTGGTCATTGTATTTTGTCCCATGACTAGGCTAGGATTAAATTGGGGGATTGCTGGATGGTGCGGCTCAAAGGGCCTACTCCTCACTGTATGTCAATAAATAAATAAATATCAGCAGATTTGATGGGCCGAATGGCCCAATTCTGCTCCTATCTCAATATACTTGCAAATATATAAAGGGGGGCAGGAGAAGATGGCGGCGCTACGTAGCCACTCTGAATTGATATCATATTTGTGAACTAGGATGCTGTGCACAATCCTGATTTGATGGAGACAGCCGTGAGAAGCACAGAGGAACATCTGGAGAAACTTCTGAAATGCCTGCTTCACTGTCGCTGCTACTGTGCGATTGAGAATCTCCGGAGGGGAAGGCCCCAAATCCTCGGCTTTGCCTATTGCCTGTTGCCGAGGCCGGGGTCAAAGCACTCGGCAGAGATGGTGCTCGGTGCTCGGTGTCCGAGAGCTGGTCGGAGGCTCGAAGTTTTCGGACGGACTCAAAATCGGACTGTGGTTGGTTGCTTCCAGGCTGTTGCATTGGCAAGTTTGAGAGAGGCTTTGAGACTTCTTACCACGCCCATGGTCTGTTGTTCTATCAAATTACAGTATTGCTTGTAGTGTTGTAACTATATGTTATAATTATGTGGTTTTTGTCAGTTTTTTTAGACTTGGTTTATCTTGTGTTTCTGTGAGATCATTCTGGAGGAACAAATTGTATCATTTCTTAATGCATGCATTACTAAATGACAATAAAAGACGACTGTGTGTCCTCATAATCTATATGCATAACAGCAACTACAGTAAGATTTGAATCTACTGCATCTACGGGCTAAATGCTTGCCTAGTTTGCATTTTCCCAGAACTTACTTTTATTTACATTCAAATAAGCTAAAATCATGTCATAGTCAGGAAAAAAATTACACTGACAAAAAAATTACGTTGTTATTCATTGCTCAACTTACCATGTGTATTTACTAGCTATTCAGCTACAGACAGTATCACTGCTGATACAACCTCTGGGATTTGCTCTCCAAACCACAATCCGGAATTGGAAATACATCACTATTTAGTCACCATCACTGGGTCAAACTCCTAGATCTTCCTCCTTAAAAACATTGTGGGTATACTCCTATCTCAAGGACTCCAGCAGTTCAAAGAGGCAGCTGGACACCAGCTTCTCAAGGGCATTTGAAAAGCTGGCTCAACCTACAAAACCAACGTCCCTAAAATGAATATATAACAAAAGTGACAATCATGCCCCATTTGTACCCAACCCCAGCAAGAGCCCCTACTTTCCTCAATGTTAACCTAAAATCACAGCAGATTTTCCCCTCTGTGACTCTGGAGTGCAAAGGCCTAGTTCTGCTGTCACCCTGAATGATTGGACATCAGTTAAATCAGCACTTAGTGAGGGTTAAACCTGAGCTGTTGCCAGGCTATAGGAGTACCTTTCACTAGATGAATATCTCACCGAGGGATTTATGTCTTGACTTTAAGTATGTGTTACAGTAGAACCGATAATCTAATTTGATAGTTTTAAGGAAACGTAATTACAAGGTGTCATACAGACATTCATGAAGGGGTGTTATAAAAGATAGTGAGTAACTCAATTATCTCCTATGTAGCCATAAAAACAAAATTATCGGACAGAATTGCTTACACGTTCTGCGGCAAGTAGCAGTATAAATCACATCAGGTTTTACAGCTTATGAAATTGGTTCTCCAGAATGGTGAATTCACAAATGCTTTAATTGCACTAAATACATCAGTCTAAATGTCATATCAGGTTAAGGCAGTGTTAGTTTGCAATCTGTTCCTATGGACTTCCATGATTGAGAATATACTGTATCTTAGTAAGGAATAATAGTGACTTGAGCACAGCCTGTGAAGATGAGTTGTCCAGGCGAAATGGAATATAACTAAAGGACAAGCTGAAAGGCCTCCGGCAAATGAACAGGCAGGATTTACGGTGTAAAAATGTGTAGTCATATTCACCTTTAACATCCAAATCATTACAACAAACAGCCACAATATCAAAAGAATTCAACACAGATTACCAATTTTATGAAGACCTTTGAGAAATTACAGCATGATATTCTCTGGAAGATAATTACAATGTCAGTTAAGGAAGTGTTAAACTAATTCAGTTATTGTATATGACTTCAAACAGTATAGTGTTTGTGAATAGAGAAAGTAATAGATTCTATTAGTTGGGGTCCCTCAGGGAGATCTTCCTTCACAGTTTTGTTCAACATCTTCTCGTAAAATATCGTTTAAGGATGCTGGGGAATATTATTACAATTACATATAAGGGGGTAGGATTATTACTAACTTGCATTTTGCTGATGACTGACCTATTGACTGGAAATAAATAAGTTTTGCCATAGCAAGCAACGAGACATATAAAAAAAACTCCAACCATTTGAAGAGTTGAGATGAGGTTAAGTGTGAACGAACAAATGTTTAATGAATGAAAGTTCAAATACTGACACAAACATAATATTGAGTGGCTGGAAGCTGAAAGCGGACATTTGCTTGGACACCCTCTATCACCTTAATATACTCCATGTTGCAATAAAGGCATAGATAATAATGGAAACTGCAGATACATCCAAAATGATAAAAAATGGAAACTAAGAACAATAGCATTACCATCACAATTAAGACCATGAATCCATAAGACACAGGAGCAGAATTAGGCCATTTGGTCCATTGAATCTGCTCCGCCATTCCATGCCTGATTTATTATCCCTCTTAACCCCATTCTCCTGTCTTCTCCCTGTAACATTTGATGCCCTAATTAATCAAGCAGTTATGCCTTAGGTATATACAATGACTTGGCCTACACAGCCATCCGTGGCAATGAATTTCACACCACCCTCTAGCTAAAGAAATTTTTCCTCATCTCTGTTCTGAATGGACATCCCTCTTTTCTGAGGCTGTGCCGTCTGGTCCAAAACACCCCCGCTATACCGAACTGAAGAGATGGAGGAAGAGGCGGTTGGCTCACAAATAGAGAAAGCTTGGAGGCAGTCCAAGAGGGAGGATAGGCAGGTGATGGAGACGGGACGCACTCAGACCGATGGTTTGAGATGTGTCTATTTTAATGCAAGGAGTATTATGAACAAAGCGGATAAGCTTAAAGCATGGATCAGTACTTGGAGCTATGATGTTGTGGCCATTACAGAGACTGGGATAGCTCAGGAGCAGGAGTGGTTACTGTGAGTGTCAGGCTTGAGATATTTCAGAAAGGACAGGGAGGGAGGCAAAAGAGGTGGGGGCGTGGAACTGTTGATCAGAGATAGTGTCATGGCTGCAGAAAGGAGGAAGTCATGGAGAGATTGTCTACGGAGTCTCTATGGGTGGAAGTTAGGAACACGAAGGGGTCAACAATTCTACTGGGTGTTTTTTATACACCACCCAGTAGTAACAGGGACGTTAAGGAGCAGATAGGGAGACAGATTCTGGAAAAGTGTAAGAATAACAGGGTTGTTGTGGTGGGAGATTGTAATTTCCTAAATATTGATTGGCATCTCCCTAGAGCAAGGGGTTTAGATGCGGTGGAGTTCGTTAGGTGTGTTCAGGAAGACTCCTTGACACAATATGTAGATAAGCCTACAAGAAGAGAGGCTGTACTTGATCTTGTATTGGGAAATTAACCTGGTCAGGTGTCAGATCTCTCAGTGGGAGAGCATTTTGGAGATAATGATCACAATTCTATCTCCTTTACCATAGCATTGGTGAGGGATAGGAACAGACACGATAGGAAAGCATTTAATTGGAGTAAGGGGAAATATAGGGCTATCATGCAGGAACTTGGAAGCATAAATTGGGAACAGATGTTCTCAGGGAAATGTACGGAAGAAATGTGGAATGTTCAGGGGATATTTGTGTGGAGTTTTGCATAGGTATGTTCCAGTGAAACTGGGAAAGGATGGTAGTGTACAGGAACCGTGGTGTACAAAGGCTATTGTAAATCTAGACAAGAAGAAAAGAAAAGCTTATGAAAGGTTCAAAAAACTAGGTAATGATAGAGATCTAGAAGATTATAAGACTAGCAGGAAGGAGCTTAAGAATTAAATTAGGAGAGTTAGAAGGGGCCATGAGAAGGCCCTGACAGACCGGATTGAGGAAAACCCCAAGGCATTCTACAAGCATGTGAAGAGCAAAGGGATAAGATGTGAAAGAATAGGACCAATCAAGTGTGACAGTTGAAAAGTGTGTATGAAACCGGAGGAGATAGCAGAGGTACTTAATGAGTACTTTGCTTCAGTATTCACTACGGAAAAGGATCTTAGCTATTGTAGGGATGACTTACAGCAGACTGAAAAGCTTGAGCATATAGATATTGAAAAAGAGGATGTGCTGGAGCTTTTGGAAAGCAGTAAGTTGGATAAGTCACTGGGAATGGACAAGATGTACCCCAAGCTACTGTGGGAGGTGAGGGAGAAGATTGCTGAGCCTCTGGCAATGATCTTTGCATCATCAATGAGGATGGGAGAGGTTCCAGAGGATTGGAGGGTTGCGGATGTTGTTACCTTATTGAAGAAAGGGAGTGGAGATAGCCCAGAATATTATAAACCAGTGAGTCTTACTTCAGTGGTCAGTAAGTTGATGGAAAAGATCCTGAGGCAGGATTTATGAACATTTGGAGAGGAATAATATGATTAGGAATAGTCAGCATGGCTTTGTCAAGGGCAGATCGTGCCTTACGAGCCTGATTGAATTTTTTGAGAATATGACTAAACACATTGATGAAGGTAGAGCTGTAGATGTAGGGTATATAGATTTCAGCAAGGCATTTGATAAGGTACCTCATGCGAGGCTTATTGAGAAAGTAAGGAGGCATAGGATCCAAGGGGACATTGCTTTGTGGATCCAGAATTGACTTGCTCACACAAGGCAGAGAGTGGTTGTAGATGGGTCATATTCTGCATGGAGGTTGGTGACCAGTGGTGTGCCTCAGGGATCTGTTCTGGGACCCCTACTCTTTGTCATTTTTATAAATGACCTGGATGAAGAAGTGGAAGGATAGGTTAGTAAATTTGCTGATGACACAAAGGTTGGAGGTGTTGTGGATAGTGTGGAGGGCTGTCAGAGGTTACAGTGGGACATTGATAGGATGCAAAACTGGGCTGAGAAGTGGCAGATGGAGTTCAACCCAGATAAGTGTGAGGTGGTTCATTTTGGTAGGTCAAATATGATGACAGAATATCATATTAATGGTAAGGCTCTTGGCAGTGTGGGGGATCAGAGAGATCTTGGGGTCCGAGTCCACAGCACACTCAAAGCTGCTGCGCAGGTCGACTCTGTGGTTAAGAAGGGGCATACGGTGCATTGGTCTTCATCAATCATGGAATCAAGTTCAGGAGTCGAGAGGTAATGTTTGCAGCTATATAGGACCCTGGTCAGGACCCACTTGGAGTACTGTGCTCAGTTCTGGTCGCTTCACTATAGGAAGGATGTGGAAACCATAGAAAGGGTGCAGAGGATATTTACAAAGACGTTGCCTGTATTGGGGAGCATGCCTTATGAGGATAGGTTTGAATGAATGCTGCCTTTTCTCCTTGGAGCAACTGAGAATAAGAGGTGATATGAGAGAGGTGTATAAGATGTTGAGGCATTGATCGTGTGGATAGTCAGAGGCTTTTTCCCAGGGCTGAAATGACTAGCACGAGAGGGCATAGTTTTAAGGTGCTTGGAGGTAGATACAGAGGAGACATCAGGGGTAAGTTTTTTATGCAGAGAGTGGTGAGTGCGTGGAATGGGCTGCCTGCGATGGTGATGGAGGCGGATACGATAGGGTCTTTTAAGAGACTGCTGGACAGGTACATGGAGCTTAGAAAAACAGAGATTGGCCACACTTGATTGACCACACCATTGTGGGCCAAAGGGCCTGTATTGTGCTGTAGGCTTTCTATGTTTCTATACAAAACATCCTCATCACATCCACTTTATCCAGACATTTCAATATCCAATAAGTTTTAGTGAGATCCCACCACATTCTTCTGAACTCCAGCGAGTACATGCCCAGAGCTAATAAACACTCCTTTCATTCCTGACATTATTCTTCTAAACCTCCTTTGGACCTTCTCCAATGCCAGCACATCTTTTCTTATACAAGGGGTCCAAAATTATTCCTAATACTCCAAGCGCAGTCTGGCTAATGCTTTATAAAGTCTTAGCATTAATCTTTGCTTTTATATTCTTGTCCTCTCAAAATGAATCTAACATTGCACTTGTCTTCCTTACCACTGACTCAGCCTGCAAATTAGCCTCTCGAGAATCCCGTAAGAGGACTCCCAAGTGCCTCTGCACCTTTGAGTTTTGAATTTTCATCCCATTCGGAATATAGTCCACGCCTTTATTCTTTCTGTCAAGTGCATGACCATGAAGAACCCTATAATATATTCCATCTGCCACTTCTTTGCCCATTTGACAAATCTGTCTAAGTTCTTTTGCAGACACCCTGCTTCCTCAACGCTACCTGCTCTTCCACTTACCTTAAATTAACTTGAACAAAACTCCTTGCTGTGCACAGCTATGGAAAGTAGACAACCAAAGCCAACACTGAAAACTTTCAGGAAATATGTGGAGTGAATTACTGTCATAAGATCCCAAGGATTTTCTTACCAGAAAATTAAAAGAATATGTATAGCAGTCAATGAAGTTGGGAAATAGCAGCATCCCATTAACTCCATCAATAGAGGAGTTTGCAAACGTTCGCAACATCCTGAACATCAGCAGCACAAAATCAAAACCTCAGGGAGCAGAAAGGGGAAATAAAAAGCAAAAACAGGAGAAGATCAAGTTAGAAAATCAAACAGTCGATAGGAAATACTGCAGAAAATGTAACCATGCATGTCAGAGTCTATTAATTAAAAGGCCTGTCAAAAGGGTACCTTAAAATTCAATGGGCTATGCAGATCCTAACAGTTAAGTGAGATTGCGTCTTAATTCCTTTATTAGCAGCAGATGTTCTACCAAGAGGGTTTTTACTGTCTATGTTGCTAGTGGCTCTTCTGTGTTATTATAGATGTGATTTGTTTTTGCAATTGTGGCTGTCACTTCGCATAATTGTTTCTCTACTTCTCTCCTATTTTGTGCATTTTTTTCTTTTTGTTTTCATGATTCATGAATTTTTAAGATAATATACTTAATCTTGCTCTCTCTGCTCTCAACAGTTGTCTTTCAAACAATTACCACAGCAACTTCCACTTAATGTGGTAAGATATCACAAAACACTCAACAAGAGCAGAATCAATAAAAAGAGACACCAGATTCCACAGGAAAACATAAAATACTAAATACTTAATCAAATGACTACAAGGATGGATCTTAAAAGGAGGAGAGAAGGGTGCAAAGGAATTCCGGAGTTTAGGGATGAGGCACGTAAGAACATAGGTGCACAGTAGCATAGTGATTAGCGTAATGCTTTACACCGCCAAAGATCTGTGTTCAATTCCAGCAGCTGTCTGGAAGGATTTTGTTCTTTCTCCCCATGACTGCTTGGGTTTCCTCAGGGTGCTCTGATTTCCTCCCACATTCCAAAGATGTACAACTTAGTTTTAGTAAGTTGTGGGCATGCTACGTTGGTACCGGAAACATGGCAACATTTACAGGCTGTACCCAGCATATCCTTGGACTGTAAATGATGCAGTTCACTGCATAATTCAATGTCCATGCAACAAAGAAAGCTAATCTCTTTTTTTTAGTGTCAAAAATAAAATTACTAAATTTTGTGGATGACCAAAAAAAAAACTAGAATTGATTGTTTGAAGACTTGCATAATCAGAAGAAATCATAGAGAACAGAAGGGGGCGAAGATTTTAAAAAGGATGAGGATTTCAAAACAGAGAAGTTATTGGATGACAGATCAAGTCGGAGGACACAGGTGGCTGAGGCCTGATGCCAAGAGAGTGGTGAAAAGGCCAAGTTTATAAACAAGAAAGGCGTGGATAAGCACATGAGATGGGACTGAATTAGAATCTGCAGTATTATAGTGGGCAGCGTTCATGTTGAAGTTCATGTCAGTGTCAAAGATTGGAAATGGCCCAACTCCATTTTACTGCTATACTCTGGAGCACTGTTTAATTTTTCTCTTTCCAACAACGTTTCCTCATACTCTTATGTCTCGCCATGCTTCCCTTTCTTCTATTTCATGCACCATCCCATCCCTCACTCATCTCTATTTCCTTTACTAGAATTTCTAACCGCACTTCATTCACTATTCCCTTCTCTGACTCAGTTTCAGAAAACAGAAAAATCCAGAATTACGTATGAACATCTTAAAGAATTTCTCATGTGGATATAAAAATAAATTATATCAATTTTTAAAAAAAACATTATTATGACTGGTCAATAGTAATCTATCAGCACAGCTAATCAACTAACCCAATTATTGTAACAGTGCGACATAGAACTTTGAACATTACAGCTCAGTACAGGCCCTTCAGCCCACTTACTCTAAGATCAATCTAACCATTCCCTGCTCTATAACCTTTCATTTTTTGTCTTCCATATGCCTATCGAAGAGTTTGTTAGATGGTCCTAATGGATCTGCCTCTATTACCAGGGTGTTCCATGTGTCCACCACTCTCTGTGTAAAGAACCTACCTCTGTCACCACCCCTATACTTTCTTCCAGTCACCTTAAAATTATGCCCCTTGTATTAGTGATTTCCATGCTGGGAAAAAGCCTCTGGTATCTACTCATTATCTTAAACACCTCTATTGAGTCACCTCGCATCCTCCTTTGCTCCTTCGCTACTTGTGGGAATGTGTTGTATATAAACTGTCCATAGCATTTCTACAATAAAACAGAGACTGAAGTTCTGAACTACTTCAATGTATGCAAACAATTTTGATATAAGAATATAAGAAATAGGAGCAGGAGTAGGCCATCCAGCCCATCGAGCCTGCCCCACCATTCAATAAGATCATGGCTGATCTGTCCGTAAACTCAGTTCCATCTACCTGCCTTTTCCCCATAACCCTTAGTTCCCTTACTATGTAAGAATCTATCTAACTGTATCTTAAATATATTTAGTGAAGAAGCCTCAACTGCTTCCCTGGGCAGAGAATTCCAGATTCACCACTCTCCGGGAAAAACAGTTTCTTCTCATTTCCATCCTAAATCTTCTCCCCTGAATTTTGAGGCAATGTCCCCTAGTTCTAATCTCACCTACCAATGGAAACAACTTTCCTACTTCACTTTTATCTATCTCTTTCAAAATTTTGTATGTTTCTATAAAATTCCATCTCATTCTTCTAAATTCCAGGGAGTCCCAGGTGACTCAATCTCTCCCCTGTCGTCTCTGAAATCAACCCGGTGAACCTCCTCTGCACTGCCTCCAAGACCAGTGTATCCTTCCTCAAGTATGGAGACCAGAACTGCACACAGTACTGCAGGTGCGGCCTCACCAGTACTCTGTATATTTGCAGCATGACCTCCCTGCTCTTGAATTCAATCCCTCTAGCAATGAAGGCCAACATTCCGTTTGCCTTCTTAATAACTTGTTGTACCTGCAAGTCAACTTTTTGCGATCCATGCACAAGCACTCCCAAGTCCCTCTGCATAACAGCATGCTGCAATCTTTCACCATTTAAATAATAATCTGCTCTTCTATTATTTCTTCCAAAGTGGACGATCTCGCATTTACCAACGTTGTATTCCATCTGCCAGACTTTTGGCCCACTCATTTAACCTATCTATATCCCTCTGCAGACTCTCCACATCCTCTGTACAATTTGCTTTTCCACTCAATTTAGTGTCGTCAGCAAATTTTGCTATGCTACACTCAGTCCCCTCTTCCAAATCATCAATGTAAATGGTAAACAGCTGCAGGCCCAGCACTGACCCCTGCGGCACCCCACTCACCACTGACTGCCAACCGGAGAAACACCCATTTATACCAACTCTCTGCCTTCTATTGGTTAACCAATCCACTATCCATGCCAATACTTCCTCTAACTCCATGCACCCGTATCTTATGTATAAGCCTCTTGTGCAGCACCTTATCGAATGCCTTCTGGAAATCCATGTATGCAACACCATCTGTTCCCCTCTATCCACTGCACTCATTATGTCTTCAAAGAACTCCAGTAAGTTTGTCAAACAGGACTTGTCTTCAGGATGTGAAAGGCACTAAATATATGCAAGTCTTCCTTCAGTTTGCAACCAGCAAACTAACAGCCAAACTTTTAATCTCAGCCAAAAAGAAAATCAGACCTATTAACATCACCAATGCAAGGGATTGCAAGTGGCTGCAGAGGGTTGAAAACTCAGCCAGGTCCATCATGGGCATAACCCTCCCCCCCGCCAAGGACCCAAAAAGTGCAACTTATTGTTGTTTCTGCAGTTTTCAGTTCTATAGAGCGGCTCACCCCTGAGATCTGCTGATTATTTCCAGTATTCTCTTTCCTTTAATTTCAGACTTCTGTCATTTGGAATTTATTTTAATGTATATTTTAGTTATTCTACCCAGCACATGTTGTTCATAAAATGGAATATTTTTCAGCAACATAATTTTTATTATTTTCACAGGGAATTGGTTAAAATATATATTTGAAAATATATTGTGGTGAAACTTTTACTTGATCTTAATCTTCTTTCACTTGAAGTGTCTCAATCCCTGGTGGAACAGTCTCCTGTAGGATGGTAAAGTCAAAATTCCTTGAGTTAATCTTTCCATTCTGTACCTTCAAATCTCTTGCTAAACCAATTGTGTTTCAATGGGCTTAATTTTATTTATTAAAAAATAGTTATTCTCCTGAGATTACCCCATCTTTTCAAATTTTCCTGTCAATAAATACCAACTATAATAAAGAAAAACAGAGATTAAAAAAACATGGAAGGGTATGCTGGTTTAACTGGCTGAATCAATATATTGACCTTCAGCACAGAAGCTGGCAGAAAGAGCAGACGATATTTTGGACGTGGAGGCTGGTGGAGTGAAAGGTGAGGACCAGCTGCTGTTCTGCCTTGCGCAGGAGGCTGGAGGATTGGTGGTAAAAGTGGACCAGCAAGAATGAAAAACAAGCACGTGAGGGCTCCGTCAACCATGACAGAGGAAAGTCCACTCTTCCTGAAGAAGGAGGTGATTTCATGAGCTTCTGAGCAGAAGGCTTCGCGTTAAGAACAGAAAGAATGGCGACAGAGTGACTGAGAAAAGTTGATAGCATCTTGTAAGAAGCAGGGTAGGAGAGGGGGTAGTCCAGCCGTTATTGAAACATTTATGAAATATTGTTATCTGCTGCCATCTTGTGGCTTCTTTTTGTGCTCTTTCGATGGTCAGTTTTAATACTTTGTTTAATAAATAACATTTGAAATGTACACTTATAATGCAGAATATCAAATAGTATTGAAACAATGCCATATAAAACATCATAGAATCAGCAGTAGTAAATGAAAATATCATGGGCTTGAAATCTTGTTAGCTCTCTCTGATGGTCAAGTATTTGACTAATCAGGACTCTTCATTGTTGTGAAGTACTGGGAACTCCGTCTGAAATTTTAGGAACGGTACCATTTGATCCAACTTGGAGTTGGGGCAGCAGGGAAGACTGAAGAGAAATCAGATCAGTTCAAAGCAACCAAAGTATTCCAAAGTCCTGGGAGTCAAATATTTGTGTAAAAGGATCTCCTTATTCTCAAGGAAAATAGCAGAACAGTATTACGATGGTAATTTCTTTGAGCTCCAGATAACTTGTCTCATTCAGTTCCCCTTAAGACTCAAGCCTATTCTCACACATCTACTGTGACTTACAAGTTCAAAGTTCAAAGTAAACTTATTATCGAAGTGTGCATATGTCTTCACATACCACCCTGAGATTTATTTTCTTGTGGGCAATCACAGTAAATACAAAGTAACAAAAAAAACATACAAAATAATTCAACAAATAAATAAGCAATAAATATCAAGATCACGAAATAAAAAGTCCTTGAAAGTGAGAACAGTTCAGTGTGGGGTGAGTGGAGTGAACTTATCCCCTCTAGTCCAAGAGCTTGATGGCTGAGGGGGTAATAACTGTTCCTGAACCTGGTGGGGTGAGTGCTGAGGCTCCTGTACCCCCTTCCTGATGACAGCAACGAGAAAAAAGCATGACCTGGATGGTGGGGGTCCTTGATGACGGATGGTGCTTTGCTGTGGCAGCTCAGTGGTTGGGAGAGCTTTACCTGTGAGGAACTGACGTGTATCAACTACTTTTTGTAGGCTTGTCTGTTCAGGTGCATTGGTGTTTCCATATCAGGCCATGATGCATCCGGTCAATATACTCTACCACATATCCGTGGAAGCTTCAAAGTTTTAGATGACATAATGAATCCTCGCAAACTTTTAAGAACGTAGAGGCACTGCCATGCTTTCTTTGTAATGGCACTTACGTGCTGGACCCGGGACAATCCTCTGCAATGATAACACCGAGGAATTTAAAGTTGCTGACCCTGTCCACCTCTGATCCTCTGATGAGGACTGGCTCATGGACCTCCTGAAGTCAATAATCAGCTCCTTGGTCTTGCTGACATCGAGTGAGAGCTTGTCATTGTGGCACCACTCAGCCAGATTTCCAATCTCCCTCCTGTATGCTGATTCGTCACCACCACAAAACAGAACAGAATGAAGTGGGTGAAATTCCTAGGCTTATTTTCGAACATCTCAAATCCATGCACCTACAACATAAGAATCTGAAATGTGCGGAAGGAGAGGTGGACAGAAGATCTGCAACAGAATTCATTCTAGAGCAAACGAATTCAGATCAGAATCTTGCGAAAAACTGCAGCCCCACTTCCGCTGAACATCATTACGTTTCCACTCTATTCGGTCTGCAGAGCTTGCATCCAGTGGGGGTGAAATTTGCCTATAGTAATATCAGTAAATGAGTAACACTGCTGTGGCAACTCATTGCATTCCTTGCCTGAGTTTTTGCTTCTTATTGACTTCAACAGAGCAAATATCCAACTAGATATAAAGCAGCTGGCTAGCTCTCCTTTGCCAATTTTGCAAAACAACTGAAGGAGTTTATTTGTTGAAAAATGTTTTACCTTATCTGAGTTCTGTTTGCTTGTTGCTTATTTAGCAATATATTTGTAACCAAAACACTCATCCAAGACTCAATCACATATTTTCATATGCTGTAAAGTTTTCAGTTGATCTTAATCTTTATCACTTCTAAAAACTTAAGCTGTAGACTGAGGGACTTTCTCAGAGAGTTTGAATCACATATCACAAATGTCTATTTCTCAGCCACAAGAAGAGTTTCGCATTGCACTGTAATTAGATTTCACCCTCCTTACAACAACAGCAATGAGATTGCCCAAAAAGATATTTGAAATAGGATTAGGATGGTGCAATTATAAGAATCAGAATCAGGTTTAATATCACTGGCATATGTCGTGAAATTGTCTTTGCAGCAGCAGTACATGCAATATGTAATAATAGAGAAAAAAACTGTGAATTACAGTAAGTATATATATTAAATAGTTAAATTAAATAAGTCGTGCAAAAGTAAAAAAATCAAAAAAGTAATGAGGTGGTGTTCATGGGTTCAATGTCCATTCAGAAATCAGATGGCAGAGAGGAAGATGCTGCTCCTAAATCGTTGGTATGTGCCTTCAGGCTCTTGTACCTCCTTCCTGATGGTACAGATGAGAATGGGGCATGCCCTGGGATACGGGGCTCCTTAATGATGAATGCTGCCTTTCTGAGGCACCGCTCGTTGAAGATGTCCTGAATGCTATGGAGACTAGTGCCCATGATGGAGCTGACTGAGTTTACAACTCTCTGCAGCTCATTTCAATCCTGCGCAGTAGCCCATTCCCTTCCCCCCTCTCCCCACCCCCAGTTCCAGACGGTGATGCAGCCAGTTAGAATGCTGTCAACGGCACATCTGTAGAAATTTGTGAATGTCTCTGGTGACATACCAAATCTCCTCAAACTCCTAAAGAAATATAGCCACCGTTGTGCCTTCATGTAGCTCCATCAATATGTTGGGCGCAGGATAGATCCTCAGAGATGTTGACACCTGTGGAAGAAAAAGTTAAGAGAAAAAATAAATTTTGAAATGAATTTTGTTGTCAATCTTTGGACCACGAGCGTGACAGGATAGGATGTAGTCTCCGCCTTCCCTGTGCTAGCTAACAATAGGTCATGTCAATAATCAGGCTGAACTTTGTCCCAGAAACCAAGTGACATACATCCTGTCTTTCCAGCTAAAAGGGGAATTGAATGTGGACATGCAGTTCTAATTTTGAGTACCGAGCAGAAGCATTGGTAGACTGGCTGATACCTAATAAGTGCTTCTTGAAATCACTGACCAAATGTGTTTAGTTGTTAGCTATTTCCCTAAGTTTACTGTATAACTTTAAGATGTAACCTGACATTAACAGAGTCGTAGGGCAACAGCTCCCTGTGGTTATGTATTAAAGGATTAACCGTTTACTGAGGTCTTTACTTCTTTACTTCTTTACTTCTGTTTGATAACGGGGTAAATCTCTTACAGTAAAATACAGTAAGCAGGGTAAATTCTTCGATAGGAATTTGGCCACGAGGATGGGATCCCAATGGCACTGATTCTGAACGTACCAATTCGTTGGAGTTGATTGAGTAGTCAAGACCGGAGTGTGGCCCATCCATGAGACTTGCTCAAAAAGTTAGAAGTCAAGACCAGACTGGGGTGTGCCCATCAGTGAAATTTGCTCGAGGAAGAGGAATCAAGACTGAACGCAGGTGCCGGAGCTGTCCCACACTGGCTGGTGACCACCGAGTAGAGGAAAAAGAGGGGGATTGGAAGAAGGGACACAGAGGGCTCTGAGAGAGTAAATTTAGACTAACAGGTAAGAGAAGTGACCTTGGTGTGTGGTAAGTGGTTGGCCAACCATTGGGGAGAAGGGGTTGTAAATATTACCTGTAAAGAATCTCGGATTTTGTACAGTTATTAAAAGTTTGTCTCAACAGTAGCTGGAGGAGGAAATGGGTAATATCAATAGTGATTTCAAAGTAAGGATTAAGGAAGAAGATCCAGGGGCAAGTCATCCCTCCATTCAAGACCCGCTTATCTTCAAAGATGCTGATTAATAATACACGAAAGGAGATCGAAAGTTAGAAGGAGACTAACAACTCGCTCCCCCACAGACAAGATTTGGTTGGAAACGGGAGGTAGCAAGTACTCTCTAACCTTTTCTCGTCATTGCTATGGGTGGAGTTGTGGAATAACAAATTACGCAGAAGGCCGAGGTACCCCCATCGGGACTTGTGACTCCGACCGCCACGGGAACCAAACTATATCCTCAAATAGCACCCTCTCCCGAATCTGGAATTTCCAGATGTTATGGATATAATAGAAATGGTTGTTGGGGTGTCCCAGCGTTGTGACCGCCCTGAGCAGCGGCAACAACAGCAGCAGCCGAGGAGAGGCCAACGAATAGCTCAGAATCTCTGTTCCAGGCCCCTCGCATAATGGTAGGGAATGTCTGATACTTGGGCCCTGGAACCTGGACCCTGGCTGAGATACGCAAAATGATTAGCGAAGCCTTGCATCATTGGTTGGTCCAGACTTGCCAGATTTTTAATCCATTACCTGGAGATGTCCAGGCATTGCTCAAGGTAACCTCTGGAGCTTCCCAGCCAGGAGTTAGAACAGGATTTCCCAATGCGCCCCAAGGGGACTGGGCTCCTCCATCGGAGAACAAGCGGAATGGTGATGGGGGTCCTACTGACAGAATGGCTGATTGGCTGAACAGAGCAAAAGATGTCAATCCCGCACACCAAACAACACAGTGACTTCGGAGAAGTCGCTAATTGTAAGCAAAACGAAGGCGGAGGTTATTACTGATTTTATTGTCCCGTTTAAAGATTCTTGGGAATCTGGTGCAGTGGTACCCCTTGCAGGAAACAACCCACTGGCAGTGCAAACATTTATAAATTGTCTCCGACCTTAGGTAGCACAATCTTTTAAATTGACCAATCTTAAGTGGCATTATCAAAAGGCAGCAAAGGTACTAAGACTGTAGGGATAGCAAGAACTTATGATAGAACCCCTGTCCAAGTCAGTTGAAATAAAGATAGGGAAAAATTTGATTGATGAAATATTTGTCATAGTGGAGAACTCACCTGTTAATTTGCTCAGACGCTAAGCAATCTGAACTAAATGCCGTTTTTCATTGTACCTCCGGAGGATTGCATCTTGAAATACCTGAGAATAGCTTACCTGAGCTCCACACTATAACGCTACATAAAACTGAACAATCAGAAAGTCCAGCTGCTCTCTACAGCCGGCAAATTGGGGGAAAACCCTGGGGAGACTGGCTTTGGCAGCACATAGAAGTCAACATTAAAGTGGGGGAGTTCTTGGATAATTTGATCGGAACTTGTAAACTAGTAACTGCACTACATTGTACTGGCCTTCAGGGATCCAGATCCTGATTTCGGTTATAGAAACCAAGCTACTTGAAATTGCTCGCTGTTTCCACTTCTGACCCCTCTATGAGGACTGGTGTCTTACCCGTCCTTCATCTTACCCGTTCTGAAGTCTACAATCAGTTCTTTTGTCTTATTAATGTTGAGGGCAAGGTTGTTGCTGAAACACTATTCAACTAGCTGATATATCTTGCTCCTGTATGCCCTTTCATCACCATCTTAAATTCTGCCAACAACAGATCTGCCATCAGCAAATTTATAGATGATATTTGAGTTGTGCCTAGCCACACAGTCATGGGTGTAGAGAGTTTAGAGCAGTGGGCTAAGCTCACATCCCTGAGGTGCGCTGTGTTGATTGTCAGCGAGGTGAAGATGTTATTTCCAATCTGCATAGATTGTGGTCTTGCTGTTAGAAAGCTGGGGATCCAGTTGCAGAGGGACATACAGAGGCCCAGGTTTTGGAGTTTTTTGATCAGAACTACAGGAATGATTAGGTTAATTAATTAATTAATTAATTAATAGATAGATAAATTAATTAATTAATTGATTGATTAATGGATAGATAGATAGATAGATAAATAAATAAATAAATAAATAAATAAATAAATAAATAGGACAATCGTGCAAACAAGGAATAGCAAAGTAGTGTTCATAGATCATTCAGAAATCTGATGGCATAAGGGAAAGAAGCTGTCCCTAAAACTGTGTGTATGGGTCTTCAAGCTCCTATACATCCTTACTGAGGGTAGTAATGAGAAGAGGACATGTCCTAAATGGTGGGGGTCCTTAATGATGGTGGTAGCCATCTGAACTCACATGAAACAAAACAAATTGTAACATTGTAATATCCCACTGCCTGATATTACTGAAATCAAGCCAAATGAAAGCACCCCTCTGGCAGTTGCTCAAATGCACAGTTCGCTTTTCTAGTGCAAACTGGAGATGTTGTAGAGACCAATTTTTGCTGCTTGGAAAGATCTTATGGTAAGAAATTGAGTGCTAAAATGAACTCAACCTCCAAAGTGAAGGTCAAGGTCTTACCACAGCATTTCACAAACCCCATTGATGACAATCTAGAGAACCTTGAGCCTGCAAACACATTCTTCATCAGAAAGGTCTTTGTACAGGGGTTCCCAACTTTTTTATGCCATGGACCAATATCATTAAGAAAGGGGTCCTTGAACCCCAGGTTTAGCACCCCTGTATTAGTAGGATCTGAAGACACTGTGATAGTAGGCTCTTGACAAGTGTTTGCTTTCTGCGTAGTTCACTTGATTTAGTTAACTATTGCTTACTACTACCTCTAGTAGCAGATTGCTGCTTGCTTCATCAATTACTGAGACACCTGCTGAATGAGTATCCCAAGTGTTAAATGCTGAAGAAACCACTGTCTGTTAGTCTTCAGCCTGTACTCAATTCTAACGCTGTTCAGAAAGGCTTCCCGGTATTGCAAATTATCCCTCAGGACAGCACAGTAGCGCAGGTAGTATAGCTGCCACCCCTAGCGAATAATCCAACAAGCCAGGTTTTACCTTGGTTTTTGGTGCCGTCTGTGTGGAGTTTACCTGCTCTCCTGTGTCCACATGGGTTTCCACAGGTGCTTCAGTTTCCCTCCACATCCCAAAGACCTACACGTCTGTAGGCTACTCAGCCACTGCCAAAAATAGCTGCCCCTTCTGTGTAGTTGAGTGGTAGAATCCTGCAGAAGTTTATGGGATTGTGGAGAGGATAAAATGGATTAAGGTAAGATAAGTGTCTGGAATTTGAAAGGAATGCAGAAGGGGTAGCAGGAATGCTTGATTGGCATTTAGTATAGTGGAGGAAGGACCTGTTTCTATTCTGCATCACCCTCTATGACTCTCGTCAATTTCTACAGATGTACCTTGGAGAGTGTTCTAACTAGCTGTATCACTGTCTGGTATGGGGGTGGGAAGTGCTACTTCACAGAATCAAAATAAGCTGCAGAGTTGTAAACTTCGTCAGCTCCATCTATGGGCACCAGCCTCCACAGTATCAAGGACATCTTCAAGGAGCGATGTCTCAAAAAGGAAATGCCCATCATTAAAGACCCTGATCACCAAGTTTATGCCTTGGACTTGGAGGTACAGGAACCTGAAGGCACACGCTCAATGATTCAGGAACAGTTTCTTCCCCTCTGCCATCCGATTGCTGAATGAACATTGAGCCTTGAACACTACCTCACTACATTTTTTTTATTTCTACTTTTGCACTACGTATTCAGTTTGACTGTTTTTATATATACTTACTGTAGTTCACATTTTTTTCTATTATAATGTATTGCATTGTGCTGCTGCCACAAGCACAACAAATTTCATGATATGCTGTACGCTGGTGATATTAAACCTGAGCAAAGGTCATAAAGTTGGATTCCAAGTTTTAATGCAGTGAGGGTGGAAATAGGCGTTCTTGTGTCATTAAGCAATGGATGTCAATAAGTGTGCATCTGATGCCAAGGAACATCTGAAATGCTGATGTGAGTAGGGCACAATGCCAAATCCAGTTACTGGATGGCTGCTATTTTCATCCAGGAATCACCAGGTTGATTTATTCTGACTTTACTTGATTTTGTACAGGTAAAGTTGTTGTAAAACTGATACAATTTCAAGGCACTTTTGCCTCTGAGAAATTAAAGCAATGCTTTAAACAATAACAATGTACGGTCAACATCTCCGAAGTCTATCTCAGGAGGACTCAACAATAGTAGTGAATATAAATGAGGCAATGTTAATGATTAATCACTATCAAACAATCAGTAGCAGATCAAGTCAAACAAGAAGAAAGAAGGGCAAGAGAAAGTTAAATAAGAACAATAAAACAAATAGAAGGCAAAGCTGTCTTTTGGAAAGAAAGGAGACAAATGTTTGTGAATAAGTGCTTCTCGTGGGAGTTCCGTCCTTAGCTTGTGCTGAGTTAGCTTATCTAGGGAGAGAGGGGGAAAGAAATGCTATATTCTCTCGTCAGTCACTGCTTGAAATATGTGGCTGTGGATGTAGCAAGGGGCCAACAGAATCAATTGTGATGGACTCACAGCAGAATAATTCACACAGTGGCCTAGAAACTGGGTCATATAAGCAATAATTTCTTCAGTGCTCTGCACAGATGCACATTGACATCACCTAATAACAGCACAATGCCCATTGCCACTCTTACTGAATTAAAGCTTGGAATCTAACCTATGACCTTTGCGCAGGGGTCACAGTATAATTTGGGGTGTTTTCTTCCACTTGGTTGCATTTATTGCTAGAGTCTTAGAAATTGGGATGCTTCCTTCTTTGCAAAAAATCTCACCAAACACCATAGATCTCAGCCCTGACCTTCTGACCTATGTCCCTCCTAATCCACAATTACCCCAACTAACTTCTGACAAACACTCTCCCATCTGTTGGTTTAGTTTCTGCCCCTCTTTCCAGATGCTGCACCATTTTCCTCCTCTGCACACGCTAATGACTCTCATGCCTGACCCCCCAACCCCCCCAAAAGTGCTGGTTAGCTCTATTGCAAACCACCGACCCACCTGCTGGGCCCTGATGCCCACACTGGCCAGAGACTTACGGGACCTGCAAATGACCTCAGGGGAGTGAGATGGCACGGTGGCACAGTCAGTAGAGCTGCTACCTCGCAGGACCAAAGTCTGGGCTCCATCCTCATCTTGTTTACTTATTTAGAGACACAGTTTGGAACGAGCCGCACTGTCCAGCAACCAACCTAGCCTAATCACAGGACAATTTACAATGACCAGAACATTCTGAGCTATGTTAGCCTCACGCCAGCCACCATGCTACTATGACAGAGCGTTATTTGGAAACTGCATGTTGCCCTGTGACCGCCTATGTTATTCCTGGGTGATCTGGTTTCCTTCCACATCTCAAAGACATTCAGGATGATAGGTCAACTGGTCAATGACAATACCTCTAGATGTGTAAATGAGTGGCACAGTCATGGTGGGGTTGACGAGAATATGGGCGGACCTTGTAGGTTAAATGGATCTGGGTAGTTGGTTACCAGTGCAAACTTAGTGCATGACTCCATGATCCGCTGGACCTGTGAATGAACTTCCAAGCACAGCCCTGGGAGAAGAGTGCTACATTTCTATCTGATGCAGGAATGGCTTAAAAAGAGTCGCTTAGGAGTTTATAAGATGTGTTATCCAGTCTCTTGCATCAAATATTCAATCAGAGAGAAGATTAGAGTGACACGAATACCAATGCACCAAAATAGTACACCCACAATGTTCGGCAGAACAACACAGAGCACAGCAAAACAGAACACGTCAAGCAACAAACCAACAGCAAAACAAACCCTGTTCCTCCCTCCCACTACCCACCCACCCATGCACACTAACAGTTTTCAAGCCCAGGACAGGCCACTTCCAGCCTTCCGTGGACTCACGGATTCGCAGACATTGGCAGAGACACAGAGCTCAGTCTTGAGGCCTCGCTCCCGGATTTCCAATCGACCTTTGGGCCTCAATCTTCAGAGACTCGCCAGTGACAATGAATGAAGACCCTGGATAAGGATCCTGAACTGCAGGTCTCAAGCTGCAGATTTATCAATGACAGGACGCCAAACACACTGTCTCAATCTCCAGTCTCGCTGATTCGCATACTTGGGGGCATCACCAGCCATCGTGCCTCCTTCCTGCAAGGACCACCAATCCTGAACCTGCCAACAAATTGCTGACTGGGGGTGAGGGGGTTGGGAGGAGCTACCAGTCATCAACCTCGCAGGTCTACCGACCCGACATCTGACCGTGGATGACCTTCAACCCGTATCCGCATCACTGCCCTTTGAGCATGGAACATGGAGACTGGAGGACTAAACTGCAACCTGACTTCTAACTCCCACCACATCCCTGTCCTCAAACCCTAAAATGACTCTTAACTCCCCTCTTTATCCCCAAAAAACATCTCCATGAACCTAAAAAAAAACTGTAAAACAACCGAGTCTGAGCCACGACCGCGATGGAGAGCACAGCTCAGCGCCACCTTGACCATGTGGGTAAGTAACAGAAAGAACTACACAGTGGAATGTGATTCAGGAAAATTCAAGAGATCAACAGGTTACGGTTGTTTGCTTTTATCTTTAAAGCAAAAAATCTTCTCTGCTACAAACTATAATTCCCTCTCTTTCAGACATAAACAGTAATAAGCATAGAACACAGAACAGTACCGCACAGGAACAGGCTTTTTGACAAACAACATTGCTGAAGTAATTAAATGACTGACTGAGTTAATGCCTTCTGCCAACACAATGTCCATAGCCTTCTGTTCTTTGCACATTCATAAGCCTATCTAAGAACTCTTAAATGCACCTCCTCCCAGCAATGCATTCCAGGTACCCACCAATCTCTGCAAAGAACTTGCCCTGCACATCTCCTTTGAGCTCCCCCCCCCCCCACCCACCTTACATACTGTATATGGCTTTTAGCAACTACTTTTGTTGGGTGAAGAAAATAAGCTTGCTTTCTGTCTGGTCAGGTCAGTTCCCTCCTATCTGCAGTTAATCTCGCCCTCACTGTAAATCTCCCATCCCATACTCAAGCTCAACGTCTTCACCATTTTAGTTACTGCCATCATTCCAGCAACAGGTACGTTTTAGAGTTCTCCGTCCTTGTCTCCCTTCCCCTCCCTCCCTTCCTTCCCTTGGGAAATCTCTCTCCCAGTTCACATACAGCTGCATTTTTGGAAACATCAGCTGTCTGCCAATTGATCCGTTACTCCCCAAAACAAAGAGAAAAGTGAAAGGAGTCGATGACAGCCAAGTCTGCGAATGGCAACAACCTACCAGAACCAGAATAACAGACCAGCTGTTTTAGTCTCCTTAAATCTGTCCTTTATTTTATTCCCATTAAAATAGTTAATGTTTGTAGGGCAGAAAGCCTTTTGGCCATCTAGATGAACACTCAGAAGTTATTGCACTACTGTCATTGAAAAATAATTTTCTTGGGATCAAAGCCAATTAATTGTTCATGCAATTTAGAATTATAACACTTGTACAGAATTTATTCTGCAATTTACTTTTCACATTTGGCCAACAGCCAAATATTATCAAGGAGGCTTGAGATCAGGGCAGAGCTGGAAAAATAGGACACATTGAGAAAGGAGATATGGGCTACGAATGTTCAGTTACACCATGAAAGGGGGAGACAGGCAAGAACTCCCACAGTCTTTTAAGATTCCAAGAGTTCTCCTCTGTAAACTTTGATGGTTCATTTACTTTCATTTTGGCATTTACCCCTAAGTATTATAACTTGACATCCTTTTCATAAGTGAATGTGAAAAAATGATCTGTTAATGCAAAAATATTTTCTTAGTTCATACAGCACGTAGGATTGTTATTTTGACTGTTTCAAAATAGCACATTCAACATTTTTGCATGCTACAGTATCCTGAGAGTACAATTTAAACAGTTATTAGTAAAACAAAAATTAAATTTGACTTCTAAAAGGATATTTGGTCATTGCAGTGGTTGGTAAGGACAATTTACAGAAATTACTGTCTTCTTTTTCTATTGCTTAAGCAATTTTAAATTAAAACCACCAAACTAAAATAGATACTGATACTAATACTATTTTTTTGACATTTTTTTCCTAGTCTGTGAATACCTCAAAATGTACAATTTAAAATCTTAATCAATTTTATTCTTAGAACAATCAGAAATAAATGAAAATATCCATAATTATTGCTATTGTAGAGTTGTTTGTGCTACTGCTATTTTATCACAGAACTAAATGATTGTACTAAGCTCTCAGATGAAACCCTGTGTGAATCCGGCTCCATAATTGCTCAGAGATGCAGTGGCTCCAGGGTCTGAGGTAGAGTGGTGGCTATCTATCTGCTTCGATAGTTCAATTGCTCAGTAGTTCCATTTAATATCAGAAAATGCATACAATATACAACCTGAAATTCTTGTTCTTCACAGACATCTACAAAAACAGGAGAGTGCTCCAAAGAATGAGTGATAGTAAAAACGTTATGCTTGGTTGCCATTTTACAGATGAGCGACTTATTTCGCATGAGTTAATTGGAGAAGCAGTGACACATACCGTGCTTTCCAGATGCTGTTCTGTCATTTCAAATGTTTCATCTGGAACTTGCATTTGGGTTCAGTAGTTTCACAGATGAGAAAGAATAAAAATAAAGAAATGAACATTTGGTCAATTGCTCATACAGCAAAGATGCAAAGTAATTCAATTTTGCATGATTTTCTGATAAGTTTGGTTTCACCATATCAAGCTCAAATTGTTTCCTCCATTATCAACCACACGCCCACGGGTTTTCTGGATTTGCGGAGTAAATGTGTACATACATCATAAGTTACTGTTAGCCATCAGTTTTAAAATTCATTCAGATAAAGAGACTATCTTTGTTTCTCATGTGTTCATTGAAACATACAGTAAAATGTGTTGTTTGTGTCAGCAACCAATAGTCAGAGGATGCACTAGGGGGAAGCCAGCAAGTGTCAACATGCTTCCGACGTCAACATGGCATGCCCTCAGCTCACTAATCCTAACTGTACACCTCAGGATTGGGAGGAACCCAGAGTACCAAGAGGAAACCCTCATGGTCATGTGGATAATGTACAAGCTCCTTACAGACAGGGACAGGAGTTGAACTCTGGTCACAGGCACTGTAAGGCATTGTGCTAACCACAATGCTACAGTACTGTTCCAACCATTCAGCTGAAAGGGCCAGAACAAATTTCCTTCCCTGACATTAGGCTGCTGAAGATTTTAGCCATGTCCTTATCTCCGTCTTCATTGTCAAATGTCTGTTTTTTACGCGGATGGCTAAATTTCTGGCTACTGGTTGCATGGATCACCCTTCACTCAAAAACATTAACTTTGAACATTTAAAAAGCTTCGTATGTCATCTCCTCAATGTGTGCTTGATAATTGAAAGTACACACAGTAAACATTGCAGCATGAAATCATCAACCAGCATAAGAAAGGAGAGAGGAATTGCTGGCAATTATGGATGAGTTACACATTATGAATAAATTCCTTTTTAAAAATTATCAGTGTGTGATGCTACAAATAATGTATCCGAATTCAGACAGCCTTCTCTGCTCTGACCTAGGTCTACAGTTTCAATTACTGATTACTGTGTTCAAATTGTACATCTTGTATCATTTGTTGTTAAACTTCAACAAGTAACCATTTCCAGACTGATTCTGCACAATGGACAAAGTAGCAGTTACATTTAAATTAAATGTTCTTTTTTCAGGAATGATTTCCAAAACAACACTATGCTATTATGGGTTCTGATCCACAAAATCAGAAACCACAGGATAAGATGTTAATACCCCTCATGCCAATGGAACTTGAGCACTTGCTCAAGACTGCCTTGATGTTGGGAGAGGCACAAGGTTAACAAGTGAGCACCCTCCTTCCTCAATGTTTCGTCAATTAGCCCACTACATCTGCGGAGGGATCAACAATGATTTCTGGCATCCCAGAGTCACCCTCCCCCTACTCATTGAGTGTTCCCACTCTCATGATGCTATTTTGGAGCCCAAGAGAGGTCTTTTTGCTTGATCCAAAGCCAATAACTGCTTCTTTCTGCCGCCCCTGATGTGGCTCTGATGATCTGCCATTGAGGCTGACCATGGACCCCCAGCAAATCGGACAATTTGGACGAAAGGTAAGATGGAGAGCTATATTTTACACTAATAACTCAGACAGAAAATCAGCCCAAAAGAAAACAGGGGAGCCAAGCCAAGCTGATGGATCTCATAGCACCATTGTTTTTAATCCAGTGACAACTTTATCCCAAGTAAATCACGCTGGAAATCGCCTCAAAGTAAAATTATATGAATAACAAATTAGACTGGGCAGTTCCGGCATAATTGTTCTCAGTGTGCCCTACCTCATCAGTGACTACGGGAGAGATGAGTAGAAAATGGTGCAGTACCCTACTGACATTCTAAATGAACCACCAACATTTAACCCTCTCATATGGAGTTGAGCTGGCCGGTAGTTCCAATCTGAGGGTTTTCACTCATCTCCTCATATCCAGTTCTCTGAACAATCTGACCAGAAATCAATCCACGTTAATGAGCTATGTGAATTGGGAGGAAGCATGTCTCTGCTCCTTCAGAAGAGAGACAAATTCCTATGTACCTTATCCCAGCTACCTTTGGACAGCAATAATGTTCTTGAGTGGCTGCTGTAGGGCATCTCTCTACTCATGCAGGACACCAATCTGCTGATGTGAATGATCTTTCTCTTCACATAGACTAGCTAGCTCCCAAAAGTTAACATCTCTTAACTCTTGGAGTTCCTCATGGGTTGCAACCCTGAGTCTAATTAAAGCAACAAGCAAAATGGCAATTTTGCCATTTTGCATTGAATAAAAAGTTTAATGTGAACAGAGATCTAATGATGTTGTATTCTCTTACTCAATGAAGATATAAGAACATGAAATCAGGTCATAGAAGCAGAATTGGGCCAATCATTCTATCAAGTCTGGTCTGCCATTCCATGATGGCTGATTTATTATTCCTCTCAATCCCATTCTCCTGCCTTCAATCTGAGTATTTGATATCCTGATTAATTCAGAACCTACAAACTTCCATCCTAATGACTTGGCCTGCACAGCCATCTGTGGCAATGAGTTCCACAGATTCACTACCCTCTGGCTAAAGAAAATGTTCCTCCTTCTGTTCTAAATGAATGTCCCTCTATTCTAAGGCTGTGCCCTCTGGTCCTAGACTCCCCCACTATAGTAATCACTGCATTCACTCATTAGGCCTTTCAATATTCAATAAGTTTCAGTGAGATACGCCCCTTCTTCTAAACTCCCATGAATATAGGCCGAGAGCCATTAAACATTCCTCATATGTTAACCTTTTCATTCCTGGGATCATTCTTGTGAGCCTCCTCTGCACATCCTCCAGTGCCAGCACATCTCTTCTTAGATAAAGGGCTCAAAACTGCTCACAATACTCCAACACAAAACACACAAAATGCTGGAGGAACTCAGCAGGCTGGGCAGCCTCTATAAAAAAGAGTAAACAGTCAATGTTTCAGGCCAAGACCTTTCAGCAGGATTTCCAGCGTCTTCAGATTTTCTCTTGTTCACAATACTCCAAGTGCAACTTGACCAATGCCTTATAAAGCCTCAACATTACTTCTTGCTTTTGTACTCTAGTCCTCTCAAAATAACAATGCATTTGCCATCCTTACCATCGACTCAACCTGGAAGTTAACCTTTAGGGAATCCTCCACAAGGACTCCCTAGTCCCTTTACATCTCTGATTGTTGAATTTTCTCTGCATTTAGAAAATATTCCATCCCTTTATTCCTTCTACTAAAGAGCATGAGCATGCACTTCTTTACAATATATTCTATCTGCCAATCTGTCTGAGGTGTTCTGCAGATATCCTGCCTCTGCTTCCTGCCCCTCCACCTATCTTCGTATCATTCACAAACTTTGCCACAAAGCCATCAATTCCTTCATCCAAATTATTGACATACAACATGAAAATAAGCAGTCCCAAAACCGACTGCTGCAGCACACCACCAGTAACTGAAAGCAAATTAGAAAAGACCCCTTTATTTCCACTCTTTGCATCCTGCCTGTCAGCCAATCTTCTATCCATGCCAGTATCTTTCTTGTAATACCAAGGGCTCTTAGCTTCTTAAGCAGCCTTATATGCAGCATCTTATCAAAGGCCTTCTAAAAATCCAAATGAATATCATCCACTGACTCTCCTTTGTCTATCCGGCCTGTTATTTCTTCAAAGAATTCCAACAGATATGTCGGGCAAATTTTTCTCTTAAGGAAATATGTTGAAGCAAGAGAAACAAGAGAAAATCCGCAGATGCTTGTTGACTTTGACCTATTTTGTCATGTGCCACCAAGGACCCTAAAACCTCATCCTTAATAATAGACTCCAACATCTTTCCAACTGCTGAAATCAGGCTAACCTACCTATAATTTCCTTTCTTCTGCCTCCCTCCCCTCTTACAGAGTGGAGTGATATTTACAATTTTCCAGCCCTCTGGGACCATTCCAGAGTCTAGTGATTCTTTAAAGATTATTACTGATGCCTGCACACTACCTTCAGCTACCTCTTTCAGAATCCTAGGGTGTAATCCAGATCACTTATCTACCTTCAGACTTTTCAGCTTACCAACCACCTTCTGCTTAGTAATAGCAATGACTCTCTTCAGCTTTTCTCAGACTTCCACTGCTCTTTCAGAACTTCAGGTTACTCCCACAGCACAGGCACCAGAACTCTAATGGGATTCTGTATGGATGCAAGAAGACATCCTGTGGCAATAGTCTGTGACTCCACAATGGGCAACTCCTGAAATTATTGGCATAACGTAGTGGGATTGACACAGAGCTGCTGGAAAGAAATGCGCATGTTCTCCAGAACAGAGGTTATGGTCTCCTGGTTCTGGGTAGCATCCTGTGACATATTTCATTATCTCAGAATGTATTTGCATGACAGTCTTCCATGGGATGCATGGATCACCCTCAAACTCAATGTACCAATGTAGTGAAACCTCATGTCACATTTCCTGTGACTAATGCTTGATTCATCCCCCTGAAGCCTCTTTCCTTCTTGCCTAACCTACTTGCCCCTTGAAGTTCAGAATCTGAGGTAGTGCAATCAGGTGTCAGATTCCATAATAAAGTTTGCTCATAATCACTATCATCATCGATATCTCCCCTTCTCTCACCAAACAGCCCTCCTGTTCCTAAATGCTCTACGTAAACACAAAACAATCTGCAGATGCTGGGGTCAAAGCAACACTCACAACACACTGGAGGAACTCAGCGGATCGGGCAGCATCCATGGAAACGATTAGTTGATGTTTCGGGCTGGAACCCTTCGTCAGGACTGTAGGGGGAAGGGGCAGAGGCCCTATAAAGAAGGTGGGGGGAGGGTGGGAAGGAGAAGGCCTTTATCTTTCCCTGGTTTTTCACCTGGAACCTACCAGCACATATTTCCCTCTCCACCCCTCTCCGCCTTCCGCAGGGATCAGTCCCTCTGTAACTCCCTGGTCCACGTGTCCCTCCCCACGGATCTCCCACCTGGCACTTATCCCTGTAAGCGCAAGTGCTACACCTGTCCCTACACCTCCTCTCTTGCCACCATTCAGGGCCCCAAACAGTACTTCCAAGTGAGGCAACACTTCACTTGTGAGTCTGTTGGGGTCATCTTTTGCATCCGGTGCTCCCGGTGTGGCCTCCTCTACATCGGTGAAACCCGACGCAGATTGGGGAACCGCTTCGTCGAGCACCTCCGCTCCATCTGCCAAAACAGACAGAATCACCCAGTAGCCACCCACTTCAACTCTGCTTCCCACTCCCATTCAGATATGTCTGTACATGGCCTCCTCTACTGCAATGATGAGGCTAAACTCAGGTTGGAGGAGCAACATCTCATATACTGTCTAGGTAGTCTCCAGCCCCTTGGTATGAACATTGAATTCTCCAATTTCCGGTAATTCCTTTCCCCCATCCCTATGTCACTCTGCCCCCTCCCCCAGCTGCCTACTACCTCCCTCATGGTTCCACCTCCTTCTACTACCCATTGTGTTTTCCCATATTCTTTCTTCACCTTTCCTGCCTATCACCTCCCTGCTTCCCCTCCCCCACCCCTTTATCTTTCCCCTTACTGGTTTTTCACCTGGAACTGACCAGCCTTCTCCTTCCCACCCTCCCCCCACCTTCTTTATAGGGCCTATGCCCCTTCCCTCTTCAGTCCTGACAAAGGGTTCCAGCCCGAAACCTTGACTGATCGTTTCCACGGATGCTGCCTGGCCTGCTGAGTTCCTCCAGTGTGTTGTGAGTGTTCCTACATGCTCTTCCTGCTCTGCACTATGGTGTCCAGGTGATGTAGAGAAAGAAGCCGCTCCTGAAATCTGTCATGACACAACAGAAACAAAAGATATTTGCACTTGTAGATTGAGATCAAAATGCCTTTACCTTTATGTAGTAACACATATAATAATGAGAATGATTACTGTAGATCAGAGCAAAGTCATCGTGATCACCACAGTGGAACATTGTTAGTGGGCTTACCTAGCCGGTTACTTGGGCCCTCTGTTGCTGAGGTAGGTTAGGTCTCTGTGTGATCTCTTGTTCATTAGGAGGAAGAAGTCTCTTCCAAGCTGGTGAGATGCTGAACTTGTAACCGTCCTCCTTCCAAGCGACCAGCAGCACCTCTGTTCCACATCAATCTCGAGTGAATTGACCGGTACATTAAGTATTTCAGTAAGGACCCTCCACCCTCCTGTTAAGGTTTCTTATTCCAGGGAATAAAATGATTGAAGCCATTATTGTTTTGCATTGTATTTTAGATCACTGGCTGGAAAACCACCCAGTCTGGTTTGCGGCAATCCTTGTACAAATAACATAAATCATGTTTTAAGTGCCTGAGTAATGCTTCAAAAGACATCCAGAAGGTGATCATGCCTAGTATAGAATATGGAGCTTTGGATATATGACCAAGTAATTTTAACAAGAGCTGGACGAGCTATGTAAAATGGAGGCAGCAATGTTCACTGCGAGTATAGGACTGTATTTTGCCTCTAGCCAGTTTTGTGGCAAATCCCAGATTACATCTGAGTGAGAATTTGAATAGATTGTAATGTGCCCACATCCACAGTTCTTCTGCCCATCTCCCAAAGAGAATCTAAGTATCTGCTACTTAGTCTGGTTGATAATTGCCAATTAAAACTGAATGATTTCTGGGCGTAGTGCTGACCACTTTTCTGTGGCCTGATTCAATGCAAAGTTTTGTTATACCACATGAAATTTTTCCTAGCAACATTTGTCCTTAATCAATACACTTTTAATCCATTTTACCAGCTACGTAGCTTGAGGAACATTAAAGGGTAATCATAGCATTTACAGTGGGTTTGGTTCTAATATACGCACACTCTCAGTTATTCCACATTTTGCATTCCATCAGCAAACCCTTTTATATTTATGTCATGTTGTCATCCTCGCATTGAAATATCCCAGTTGTGTGAACTCCAGTACAAAGCGCTGCTCTGAGTTCCGGGGAGGACTGCCTCCCATCCCCCTTAGTACAGATATGCAAACTGAGCATCATGAGGCACTAGCCAAAACCAAGCCTATAAATGACGTATTCCTTTAAAATTAATTTCAAACCATTTTTAAAACGTGCAAATTATATAGGTTCTAATCTCAATTTCAAAACAGATATTGTTGCGTGTTTGAAAATCTCTTTCAAAGCAGAAACCCCTGTTGATTCTAAAGCAGTAACGACACAGGAAGAGATTGAGAACAGACCGAAATATACAATGTTGAAATGGAGAGATTCAAGGTGAAAAGATAAGGGAGATTCCAGAGATACTCAGTCACCCACTTGCACTAGGAGTTATTAACTTTAACCACACCATACTTGGGCATAAAGGGCATGTGCTCCATTTACCAACAGAGGAAGTTAAACACATGAAACACTTTAATGTCAACAGAGAACCAATTACCCTGCCCATTCTTCTAATATAAAATTGAGAACTTAGTCCTGGTACTTTGACATTAGGCGTTTTAGTAGATCAATATACAAAAGCCACTTTAATTATTTTATCAACTAATTTATTTTCAATACTTTAGCAACCTTATTATTACAGGTGGCAAGCGAATCTCATATGAATGCATTTTTGTGATTAGAATTTAGATCAGTTTCACTATATTTGCTGTTAATATGTAAAGAAGACACAGTATAGCTCTATGCATATGAGGAATGGGAACATCTGTAGATGTGTGATTATTTTCTTACATTTGCCCAGAAGTATTATTTTTCTCAGGAAAACAGGAGGGCAGATCTTATGAGACACAGGATAGAAGTGGAAGTACAGAAAAGATGCTCTCCCAGTGCCTCAGTGCAAAAGCAAGCTAAGTAATCAAAGAACATCCAGCTGGAGCGAGCTCAGACAGAAAATTAAGATCCACACACACATACAGAACCACGACAGAGAAGAATATTAATGTTAAAACACTAACTGCAAAAAGGAAGATAAAAAGAATGAAAACATTAAACACATACTCATTTTCACATATCAAGAACACTAACACAGAGACAAATGTCCAAGTTCCGAGATAGTACAAAAGGCAAAGGGATGCCTGGATCAGAGGAATACATTTGGTATCAAGATCTGAAAGAAAGACTCAGAAGTGAAAAGGTGCGTAAAACATGGCAAGCATATTTTCTTGCTCTTTCAAAGTTAGTTACCATAACCTGGTTTGACACTGATTTTTTATTGAAGAGAAGGGGCCATATATAATGCAGGATTTCATACTGACATACCACTGATGAAAAGTAATGGAAAATTTGTAGAAAAAAGGGAGAGCACACCATTACAAATGCAGAACCCATGAGCTCTTACCAACTGTTCCATTTTGAGTTCAGCGACAAGAAAGTTGCCAAGTTTTTGTTAACCACAAATGGTCCAGAATTTGCAGAGAAATGTCAATAGTTCTGCATGTAACTGAAAGCCAATGTATATTTTGGGATTTATCTTTAGTTTACTTGCATGATTCTTTTTCTGTCTACAAATTCTAGGCCTATGCTTATTAGGCATGGAAGCTTCTTATTTTCACCCTGTCGTTTGTGGTGTTGGTATCACTTCAACAGCGCAGGCAATTGAATTCCCTCTGAAATGGCTTAACGAGTCACTCAATTATAACAGGGCCTGAAACAACTGGTCCCAAGGACCTAATAAATTCATATCTCACAGTTTTAAAATAGATTATCAAGGACCTCCAGCACCCAGGGCATGCCCTCTTCTCACTGTTACCATCAGGGATGAGATACAGAAGCCTGAAGGCACACACTCAGCTATTCAGGAACAGCTTCTTCTCCTCCGCCATCCAATTCCTAAATGGACATTGAATCTTTGGACGCTACCTCACTTTTTTTTAATGTACAGTATTTCTGTTTTTGCACTTTTTTAAAATCTATTCAATATACGTAATTGATTTACTTGTTTATTTTATTTTATTTTATTTTATCTTTTTCTCTACTAGATTATGTGTTGCATTGAACTGCCGCTGCTAAGTTAACAAACTTCATGTCACATGCCAGTGATAATAAACCTGATTCTGATTTTTCATCTTCCAAAATTATACAGATTGTGGAATAATTCCTGTGAATTGGCGGATAGCCAAAAAAATGACATCATTATTTAAGAAGTAAAGAAGTCAGAAAGCAGGGAACTAATGACCTATTAGCATGATGTCAGTAGAAGACAAATTGCTACAATTTATAATAATGGATGTAATAACAGAGCAACTTAAAAAGAATAATAGGACTGAAGGGAGTCAGCATGGATTTACGAAAGTGTTATCTCCTTTAACTAATCTACCACTGAAAGTGAATGACAGAAAAGTTAAATGTGGTGCAGTTGGATTTTCGGACGACTTTCAGATAGGTCTCACACAGGAAATTAGTCGGCATGATTAATGTACAGGGAACTGGAGGTAACATACTATAAGTTGAACGCTAATTACAAAACACTGTATTCATCAAAATTAAATTAAATCATAATATTGAAATATAATATTTTTTATACAGAAACAAAAACCTAAACCCACTACCAAAGTCAGAGCTGTATTTTTAATACAATGTATTTGATACTATTTTGTTTTTTTTCTTTTGACTTATAATATATATCTTCTTGTACTCTGTATTCTTCTATGCAGAAACTAATAAAAATATTGAAAGAGAACGCTAATCATCAGATAGGAAGTAAAGCACCTAAACAAAAATAAGTCAATGCATGCCTGGCAATACTAAGCACAGCACAAAGCAGCCTTTGGTATCTGCCACATACCTTGATATTTGACGCACATACTCAATGGATTAATCGAGAAGTGTGTAATTCCAGAAATACACTAGGAAAGGATGTGGAAGTATAACTGGTGTAAGATGAAGCCTGTCAATATATAGCAATTAAGTTTTCCTCTGTATCAGTTTGTTTTACATGAATATATTCACAATCAGAGATGTACATCATGAACATTATAGACAGGCCCACCGTCACCAGTATTTCCACGATTAGATATCCCTAACAGATGAAAACCATTAAAAAAACACTATTGGCAACTGCTTTATTACAGGACCATCAAATGGATAGGTACCACTAAAGTGAATGTTATTGGTTTTCTGCCTCAATTTCTGCTTTCCATTTATTCCACTATATTTGTGGGACTTGTGAGTAAACTAAACTCTCAGAAGCAGAGAGAGAGAGAGAGAGAGAGAGAGAAATTAACTTTATTTGTCACATATTCATCTAAACATCAAAACATACCGTGAAATACATTGCTTGCATCAAATCAAATCAGCAAGGTTTGTGCTGGGCAGCCCACAAGTGTTGCCATGCTTCTAGTGCCAACGTAGCATGCCCACTACTCACTAACTCTAACCCATACATCTTTGGAATGTGGGAGGATACCAGATAATCCAGAGGAAACCCAGGTGGGCATGGGGAAAAATACAAACTCCTCGCAGATAGCAGCAGGAATGGAACCTTGATCTGTTATGCTGCCATGCTGCCCCTTATACCGTTCTTTGTATAGTTTTACAAAGCAATAGTCAATACTACAAATGAAATGTAGTATAATGGGACCATAATGTCTTCTTCATGTCCCCATTAAAGCAAGGTGTTTTGAAACTCTGTTTTGCAAAGGATTGTGGCTACTTGCTGCACGTTTTCTGTTGCTCTTGTGGTGCATAGGAGTTACCATTTTAGATCAGTAAGGTTAAACTTTATTTAGTAAAGTTCTTTGTCCAATATAAGTAAAACTCTCAGCTTATCAAGAACAATATAAACTGTCAATAGACTAAAGCATAAGATGGAACCTTCAGTCTGAATTAGACTACAGGGAGCAAGTGCCACACAAAAAGTATATAAACAGTTAATCGCTGATAATACAGTCAAGGTCTGTCTGAGCATTATTGTTATTACTTTAGTTTTTCTGGCAGTTTGGAAACCTGATCCATGCAGCATACATTTTCAACAGACTTCTTTTTTTTCCCATATTACTTTTAAGAGCTTTTCCTAGTCATTTAATTCAACCTTTCCCAAAATACGGCAAAGAGAGAAACATTTTCTCATTCAGAGCTGGAAAAGTAACAACTTGCTAGACAACTGAGAAACAGGGAACAAATTCAGCTGGTTTCAATGTAATACATAAAAATGCCTTGGCAAATGGGAGATCACCTCAAGCTGATAACCGTATCGGGTGCCGTTTTCAACCTGAGATGGTTGCAGTAGAATACCTAACCTAGAAATTCTAACATGTAACTAACAGTACATGATGGACATCATCAAGGACCCCCATCATTCAGGCTATGCACTCTTCTCACCTCTGCCATCCGAAAGGAGGGACTGGAACCTTAGGTCCCATACCACCAGGTTCAGGAGCAGTTACTATCCAGCTCCTGGACCAGCATGGATGACTTCATTCACTTCAACAATGAACTTCAAACCTATGGACTCACTTTCAAGGACCCTACAACTCATGTTCTCGGTATTAATTATTTATATAATTGTGTATTTATTTATTTGTTTGTTTATTATTTGTGGGTTTTTTGTATTTGCAGGCTTCTTATACAGATTGGTTGCTTGTCAGTCTTTGTGTGCATTTTTGCATTGATTCTATCGTATTTCTTTATTCTACTGTGAATGCCTATATTAAAAAAATGAACCTCAGGGTAGTATATGGTGACATAAACATACTTAGATAATAAATTTACTTTGAACTTGGAATTTGAGTCTTATAATGAAAATTTAATATCTAAACACAGGCAGTCACTTTGTGTGCCTGCAAGAACTTCTGAATTTTCGTGTTTCGACTCAAGCTGTTGCTTCCTTCAATGTATACATTGTCACCTAGAATTAAATACATAAAGCAGTAAGTTTTTGAAATTACACAGAAATGATACCACTAACAACTATTCCAAATTTACAAAACAGACAAAACATATTAGGCCATAGTTGTCTGTGCTTCTGCTGTTAACATCTAACAGATATTTTATTTAATTAAACATGCCCTTGCATGTGGATGTTGTTTTTTCTAAATGAAGAAATCGGAGCCTAAAATTCATAACACAGCTGAAAATGCTAATGGATCAGTATCGTACTGGCATCAGTTCAGATACGCTCTCCTGCTTAAGACCCAACATGTGCACGTGTGATAGAAAAGTCCTTGGAAGAGGAAATACATATAATGGTCATTTCTTCAGAATCTCCTGGCACTGTGGTTCATGGAATCAAGGAGTCAGTGCGCTGAGCTGTGTGAGGGAATATAAATAGAGGGGACAGGGAGTACTGTGGCAGTGAGAGGAACCTGTGAGACGGAAGAAATCATATCGCACTATGGAAGAGTTGGGGAAAGTTAGTTACAGAAGTGAGAGGAGGAGTGTCTTCAATCAACCATATGGAATCAAATCAAGCAAAACTTAATGCTGTGTACACTGTACATCTTGTGTATTATAGTAATAATTCTGTGTTCTTTCAAGAAGTTTCTTCCAGCAAGATATGAGTCGACTGGTTATCGGGTGTAGAAGCCTTTTGGGTTTGAATTAGAGCTTTGTCTCTTGGGCTTGGTTATAAAATTCTCATTCAACTGTTGTCACTGTTGTACTCTGAAGGTAGACCTTAGCAGCTCTGGCTATTTCTTTGCATATAAATCATGTTAACAGGTGGAGGACAGAAAGCAGCCTTGCCCTCTCCATTCTGGTCTGCATTGCCTCATCAGCTAGGATTCAACAGTTCTCGTTCTCTCTCTCACCTTACACAACATTCTGCAATATTGAGTGTTCAGATAGCATCCGTTTGCTAAACCTGTCTCATGGGGTTCCATCGCCAGAGCTCCTCTTCTTCTCTCATCATTCATTTCCACAAAAGCATACTCTGTGATTTATCCATTACACTGTCTACAAAATGGCTGCCTGAATTTCCTGGTTACATATAAATGCAATGGTGTTTCAAAAGCAAGTGGTGTTTGACAGAATGTGCCGAAAGACGCTGACATTTGGATGAACTGGGTTATTTTTTTAACAGGCACATATTGAAACAAAGACCCTACGACCAGAAAACGTAAGAGCAGAATTAGGCCATTGGAGTCTGCTCCACCATGCCAACACAGCTGATTTATTTCCCCTCTCAACTTCAATCTGTTGCCTTCACCCCATAACCATTGACCTCACCTACAATGGTGGTCCAGGGTCACAGATCTACAGTTTTGAGCAACAGATTCAAGGGGTGATAAGGAAGAACCTTTCAAACTATGATTCATAAGGGCTTGGAACTGACTGTCTCCATGGCAGTGAAAGCAGGGACGATCAATACTTTTGAATTAAAATTCAATTAGTATTTGAGAAAAACAGACTTGCATGACTGCAGGGACAGAGCTGGGCAAGGAGACTGACAGGATTTCTCCACAGAGAGCAGCATGGACTTGATGAACCAAATAGCCTCCTTTGTGCTATTATCATTTCAGTGCTGCTGAGTGAGTGATTTAGACAGTGTGTCAGTGAAGTGTGACTGGATGACGATGGTACCAGCTCCCAGCATGATCCACAACTTTCATTCACCCAAGTGTTCGCCAAATTCAGATTATTCAATACAGCCTGTTTGCAGAGGCATGAGACTTTGAAGTTATGTATCTCTCATTCTGTTCATTTTGTTTATGCTTACTTTATGTTTCAAGTAGGTTTATGTTACAGGAAGCTTGAAAAGTACAAATGACGTGCTATCTCCCTATTTTAGCTTTCTGAAGAACTGAATGCGCTTTTAGATTTTATTGTAAATTGATTTTGCTATGTCATGCTATGTGAAAACGTGGCAATAGTTTGCTTTTAAATGTCAGTAATATAATGAGGATGCATGCAAATAACTTGTGTCTCAATGTTAACAAGACTGAAGAGATGATGTGGACTTTAGAAAGATGCAGGCTGACCACTCCTCACTATACATAAACAGCTCCTTTGTGGGGAGAGTTAGGAGCACCCAGTTTCTGGGAATGTACATAATGGACAATCTCACCAGGTCTCTCAATACCACCTTCTTTAGCCAAGAAAGCACAGCAGCATCTTCACTTTCTGAGGACATTGAGGCAAGCAAGGCTACCCCCCACGCTCCCCCATTTTTACAGGAGCACCATTGAGATTGTCCTGACCAATGCATCATCGTCTAGTATGAGAATTGCAAGCCAGCTAACCGCAAGTCCCTACAAAGGATTGTGAGGACTGCTGAGAGGAACTTCAGGGTCTCTCTTCCACCCATCCAGGATATTTATCAGGAGCGCTCAATGTGCAGGTCCCTCAGCATCTAACAATCTCTTTGATCCCCTACCATCATGCAGGAGGTAGTGTAGCATCAGGACAAGGACTGTCAGGAAGTGAAACACAAACACGCTGCTTTCCCCAGGACCTGAGATGACTGAACACCTTACCACCACTCAGGTACCATAATGTATGGAGCACCAGTAGCGTATACTCTTCACTCTTTGATTTGTGTTGTAAAAGTACCTTATTATTTGTTAATTTATTTGTGGTAAAATTATCTTTGTGTTGTGTGTGTGTTATATGTACTGTGTTGTTCAGCTTGGCTCACAGCAATGTTGGTTCATTTGGCGGTATACAGAATTTGGCAGTATACAGAATTTGGTAGTGAGTGGTACCGGATATTGTGACCCCTGTGGTTGAAAGAAAAACCAGACTGAGGCTGAGTACTTCAAATCAGAAACCCTTCCTCTCAGAGGTTACTAAACTGTATTCAGAATAGGGAGCTCCCAATGATTGTTGGCTCCCTAATTCAACCAATTCATCTCTGATCATGAATCTAACTAGAGCCGCCCAATTTACTTGGAGTACTGTATCCAGTTCTGGTCGCCTCACTATAGGAAGGATGTGGAAGCATTGGAAAGGGTACAGAGGAGATTTACCAGGATGCTGCCTGGTTTAGAGAGTATGGATTATGATCAGAGATTAAGGGAGCTAGGGCCTTACTCTTTGGAGAGAAGGAGGATGAGAGGAGAGGAGAGGTGTACAAGATAATAAGAGGAATAGATAGAGTGGTTAGTCAGCGCCTCTTCCCCAGGGCACCACTGCTCAATACAAGAGGACATGGCTTTAAGGTAAGGGGTGGGAAGTTCAAGGGGGATATTAGAGGAAGGTTTTTTACTCAGAGAGTGGTTGGTGCATGGAATGCACTGCCTGAGTCAGTGGTGGAGGCAGATACACTCATGAAGTTTAAGAGACTACTAGACAGGTATATGGAGGAATTTAAGGTGGGGGTTTATATGGGAGGCAGGGTTTGAGGGTCGGCACAACATTGTGGGCCGAAGGGCCTGTAATGTGCTGTACTATTCTATGTTCCAGTTTTCGCAATTCAGTACAAAGTAGATAAAAATCAAACTTTATAATCTTGTAAATACTTGATTAAAATAAAACTTTATATTCTTAACAGTTAAAAAGTAGTCTGGAACTACTTTTTAACATTTGGGTGTTGGTTTGCTGAGCTCTGTTCACTTCAAAGTTCAAAAGTAAATTTATTATCAAAGTACATATATGTCACCACATACAACCTGGAGATTCATTTTCTTGCAAGTATAGTCAAAAAGTCCATAATAAATAATAATATAAAGACTGCTCCAACTTGGGCATTCAATCAGTGTGCAAACAGACTATGCAAATACAAAAAGAAAAAACAATAAATAAATATATAAATAAATAAGCAATAAATATTGAAAACATGAGATGAAAAGCCCTTCAAAGCGAGTCTATTAGTTGTGGGAACATTTCAATGATAGGGCAAGGGAAGTTGAGTGGCGTTATCCCCTTTTGTTCAAGTGTCTGATGGTTGAAGGATAATAACTGCTCCTGAATCTGATGCTGTGAGCCCTCACGCTCCTGTACCTTCTTCCTGATGCCTGCAGCGAGGGGAGAGCATGCCCTGGGTGGTGGGGTCCCGATAATAGATGCTGCTTTCCTGCAACACAGTTTCATGTAGATGTGCTCAAGGGTGGGTGGGCTTTGCTTATATTGCTCCACTTTTAACTAATTCAAAGAGCACAACAAAAGCCAGTGCCATCTACCTCTACACTTTTCAATGACCACATAGAAGTAACAGTCCAAATGGAGGAGGAATCCTCCTCTTCATCCAGATATTGTGCTGATAGCAAATTTAAAGCAGGGTGTTCAGGAAACTGGAAATTTTAGAATCATTGAATGACACAGGATTTAAGGAAACTGTTCAACCATCAGCCCAAAATTTCTATGTTTGCTCCTGCCACTGTCCAATCAATCAGGCAAAAGATTGATAAGATCATTGGTGATCACTTGGATCAGCAGCTCCAGGTTTACTCATTTTGGCTAAGGAGACAATGAGTTAAAGCTGTTTATGGAAAGGTTATCCTTACCTCCTCTATCGGTACATTAGTAAGTCCATCTCTGTGGGCATCAGGAGGATAGTCTACTCAATCTTACTGTTTTTCATTTGAACAGCCTATTAACTTTCACTGTCCCTTTCAGGCAGAGTTTAATAGGGTGATCATTTCCCAAACAAACAAACCCATTAGAAGCTACTTAAGTGATGACAAATGGAATAGATTCATTCTTTCAACAACAAATCTCCAACCATTCTTTCTAATATTAAATCTTCTTGCTGTTAATGACAGCCTGACATCCAACTCTTTAGACTGAAAGGAATGTCAAGGCTGATTTACATAAGGGCACAACACAAGGATTTGCAGCAGACAGAACACTTACCTAAAGCGAAATTGTGTAAATATCTTTATGAAATATATGCATGAATTTAAAACCAAAAACAGCTAAATTCTATGGTGCATTCCAATGTGGACAACAATATACTAATAGTTTAAAAGATTTATTATGTAGCATTATCCCTGAATCATGGAGATCTGGTTTTCTTGTCCTTGGGGTCAGCAAGATTTGTTTGTACTGCAGTAAAAAAAATCTTTGTACTCTGTCCTTGGTGCCTGGGTCCTGTCCTATCTGTTGGAAGGGAGAGAGGAGATAAGAAGGAAACTTACTGTAAACTTCTTGGAACTGCAAGTTCTCCATTATATTATCATTTTGGATGCATTGACGCATAAGACCTATCAACAGATAATAACAAAAATTGTTCCTAATACTGAACACACAATATTAACATTGTACTTCTTTTCTCTATTTTCCCCCAATTATACATTATCAGGCCCCCTCTGACCATGTCATAGATACATTCTTTTCCGTTTGAACAAGACCTTTGTGCTGAAAGCTCTTGCAGGTGCAGCAAAGACCTTGGCCGGAGTCTGATGCTGATTTTTTTAAAAAATACGTTTCGAAAACAGTTACACTGTTTTGCTAAATAAGCTCTCAAGGTCTTTCAAACAGGATAAATGTAGATGGGACGTGGCTTCTCAGCATTCTGTCTGCAAGAGAGGTGAGTACAGCAATGCCTTTGTAGCCGAAAACAATCGTACATAATTCCTAATTACTGTAATAATAATGAAAATGAATATATTTTATTTCATTATTGTGGTTTGATGCTTCGATGCTTAAAAAGACCAGAAATCGGCAGCCGAACGTTTATCTATTACTGAATATTGCAATACAAAGGATGATTTTACAACGCAAGTATTTTTCTCAAAAACAAGTTCGGCTATAGGACATCTTCACTATTTCATAGCTTGTATTTTATATTTAATTGGATTGATAAATGTTTTTGAGGAAAACTTAGGTTTTCCAAAATGACTATGACAACGCAAATATTTTTAAATTATTTGTATATAAACTTAATGCTATTTCTATGTAATGACGATAATTATTTTGTCCTTTCTGTTATTCCGTCATTCCATTATAATGAAAGTTTATGAATGTTTTTATTACAGGACTGCAAGAAACTTGAAGGGTTTCTTCGGTACTCGTTGTTCCTTTTTCCTATGCACATACCTCTTTGAGAATTTGGTCTAAAGAGGCATAGGGCATGGGAAAATGGGGCGACAGAGTTTGCATCACGAAAAGACACCCGATTCACGTCTTTCATCGTCCTTCATATGCGGATTTTTTTTTACAATACATTATGTTCATGAAAATAAGATAATCATATTCATAAACATATTTACTGACCCCATACTTTATTCACTTCCTGTAATAAAATCGACCACGTTCAGATTTGCAATTCTCGTATTGTCTCTGTTGCGAAGATACTTTTTTCATACAGAATACAAATGGAAAACCAGTAAATCTGTTCGCTCATTTTAATAAAGGTTGAACAAAATAGAATGGTAATTCTTATTTAATAAAATACCTTCGTTTAAACTACAAAATATCACAAATCGCACAGGTCACTTTAGAAACAAAGTATATTGAACACAATTCAAAGTACCTTCTTATCGGGGAATCCTGAAGTTCTTGGATCAAATATACACATTCTGGTTCCATACAATGTTAAATTACATAAATATCGTTACACAAATACACAAACACAAATATAGGCATCTGTGTACCCACCACTTCATCTCTCCTTGTGCAACAGTTAAAGGCTGTCCTTGCAAATCTGAAGAGTGCCGACAGTAAGAGATTACTGCAAACCACATCTTCGTCGTATTCATTCAGCAATCTTGAAAAACATTTATAACCTGCGTGCGTTTACTTGGAAACACATCAAAAGCTAGAAAAAAAAACTAGAAACTGGGTCCAATAATTAACCATCAGCAAGGACAGTACTGTACTCTAAATCTTCTTTTGAAAGTAATACCAATGCACACAATTCAAAACTGCAGCGCTGCAAACTGATCAATTCATGAAATACATTGGGAAGCAATAATTTATTAGAGGAAATT